>NW_018165090.1:346695-371903 GCF_001263595.1 Phalaenopsis equestris
GGCGGCGCCTTCAAGGCCGCCGACGGCGAGAGCGGCGGTTCTCTTAACAGGTGCATTGAATGTGGACGATTTTTGAAGGGACGATTAGGCAACTCTTGCAAAACTCTTCTACAACTTTAAGAGAAACATTTGGGCCAAAAAAAGAGGAGTCCCATGGTGGTGTCCGCTGAGTTTTTGTAGTTTGTAGAGTGTAGAGAGTTTAATTTAGGGTTAGTATTGTGAGGAATTCTTCAAGAGATTGTAAGAGTGGAGGGAAAGTGAGAGATTTCTTCCTCCTTGCCGCTTTGAAGAAAAATTTTGTGTGCTGTAAAGAAAGGAAGAGATTCAGAGGAACATCAAGGAGTCATGAGTTCTGAGTAGTTTTCTCTGTCTTTCTCCTTGTCTTGAGATTTTGTGAAATGGTGATTTGAATTGGTTGAGTCATGAGAATGTTAAAGAAGTTTTGATGATCTTTTCACTTGGATATTAATTTACTTTCAATCTGGCCAATTGATTGTTAAAAATATGTTGAGTTTTACAATTAAAGTGAAGATTAAGTGAATATTTCATCCAAGATTTAAGGAGGTCAAAGTCCTTAAAAGTTGGGTGCAAATAAATAGGGAAACAAAATTATTGGGCGTAGAATTGGAGATTTTAGAGTGACAGACTAAAATCCTCAATTCGGTCCTATCGTTTGGGTGCTGAAGTGTAGATGTTTGCCCTCAGGCGACGAGAACATGGGAGCTCCGAAGTGAGAGTCGGTATCCTCCCACCCTAGCTGCAGATTTACTAACCAAGCATAGGATTAGTCAGTGTTCTTTATGCCTAGACCAAAGGGTAAAGAATAGGTATGCTCCTATTTGACACAATACAATTTGAACTAATTCACTTTGTCCATTCACTTTAATTTCTTGACAAGGAGAAGGATGCTTTCTTATATATTGAACTTCACATTCGAAACTTTATTAGTAGAATTAGTTAATTACGAGTTTATTAAAATTACATTTTTATTTCAATTGCCTATTAGTAATAAATATGCAATTTGAACTATAGCAATTTGAACTGTATTGTTGTGATTGAGTATTGATTTTCTAAATCTTAGTTCGTAGCCTCTAGTATTACTTCCTATGGGATCGATATCTAGGACTCCATTTAGGACTCCATTCTCCATTAGAGCCCTGTATTACTTAAGCGATACGTATACTTGTGTTGATAAGTGTGACTTTGCAATTACTGAATATTTTATACACATTTTTATCAAATCTATAACCGTTGTCAAGTTTTTGGCATCATTGTAGGGGACTTAAATCTTCTAGCAACAGTATCAAATTCTTATATTTTTAAGCATATATAAAGTCATTGTCACTCATAGAGGGTAAAGAATGGGTTTGCTCCTATTTGTCACAATACAACATTTTATATTTTTAAACATTCAAATCCTATATTGATTATGATATCTTTGTAAGGGGAAAGATATCTTTTTTTTTGCATTTAAACTCTTTTAAACCTTATTAGTTTAGAAAATGTGCACTTACTTTCTATTTATATATAGATTCAGCATATATTTAGTTTTAATATTTTACAAATATTTTGACACTATTCTCCTATAATTGTATTTACAATTTAGATAGAAATTTTACTAAGTCAATATAAAAAGTTATAGTGTCCCTGTGAGATCGATATTGAAGTTTTTAAATAAATTTCTATATAACTTAAAAAGATACATATACTTGTGTAGTACCTCTAATGTGAAAGCTTCTTATCTATATTTTAAAACATATCATTTGTTCGCATAAGCTGCTAAAATAAAAATTGGATCAAGTTTTTTGCCATCTTTACATTTGCGTAATTGCGGGTTGGGTCATCTAGTTGAAGTGCAATCGTGATATTAAAAGAATATTAGAAATGACTATAAATCCTAATAGAAAAGATTAGTCTGCTAAACTTTATTATGCATTGTGAGCCTATAGAACTGTTTATAAAACTCCTATAGGGATGTCACCATATAGGCTCATATTTAGAAAAACTTATCACTTGTCAGTTGAAATGGGGCATAAAACTTATTAGGATGTTAAAGAACTTAATTATAATTTGAAAGATGCTAGTGAGAAACGATTATTGCAATTAATTGAGCTCGAGGGATCTAGGAATGAATCATATGAGAATGCAAAAATTTATAAGGATAAGATAAAAATTTGGCATGATCGAAAAATTTTAAGTAAATATTTTGAGCATGGACAAGAAGTTTTATTGTATAATATGAGATTGAAATTATTTCTCAGAAAACTCAAGTCCATGTGGTTAGGTCCATTTATTGAGATAAAACTCTACCATATGATGTTGTGGATATTAAAGATCTGAAAACTGAACGAATATGTAAAGTAACCAAACACAGATTGAAACCTTACATAAGCAAAAACAGGCCTATATATGATGAAGTCCTAATGTTGGATCAACTAGAGGAAGCATGGGATATGCCCTGCTGACGACGTTAAACCAAGTGCTTTGTGGGAGGCAACCCATGGTTATCTATGTGGATTAATTTTTTTGTGATTTTGATTGACTGTATGATGTAGTAATGAGACCTACAAGATGTAAGGAGGCATAAATCACTAATTTATTGATCATGATGAGGTTGGGATGTTATAATTAGACGTAAGGCAAAGCGGTGCTTATTTGAGCATGGCGCATAAGAGCCAAAACCTGACGCTTAAGCACCAATTTGCAGTGAGCCCAATGTCTAAGCTCCAAAATCTGGTGCCTAGGTGCCATAGTTTGAAAAACATGGATAAACCGCCCCTTGTCAATTTGAACACACTTCTTCCCTTTTAAAAACCCTAAAAACCTGCCTAATGATCTTAAGGCTTCATTATTTATGAATGTGAGAGCATTTGGGAGGAGGAAGTGAGTGCTACGACAACTTTTCCTTATGATTATGGAGAGCAAGAGTAATGGAGTGTTAGATATGAAGAAATCCATCAACAAGGATACCCAGACCTACTTCGATAGACTTATTGCGCTTAGCTTCGAAGGTATTACGGAAAAGATTAAGAAAGTTGAGGAGAATAGTATTCATGGTTACTAGTAGAGGGTTATTTGTGTTGGAAAATTTTGATGTTAAAGTGTGTTTGATATGTCGAACTCTGATATATAGGAGTCGTTATCTCCAGATATTGTATATGTTTGTGTTTGTATTTGCTTAGTTATTTAAGTTGGATTGATGTTTTGTGTGTTTGTATTGAACCTATGTTCATGTTAGTGAATTTATATTAAGTTTTTTAGTTTAATATACGGTGTTAGTGTGCTTGCATTATTTGGATTGTTTCTATTTGGAAGTTTAGTACCGGTGCAAATGAAAATTTGGGGAAATGATTGGAAGATAATTAATTATTAAAAAGATGTTGAATCGAGTAAATTAGGGTCCGGAGGCCTTAAGTTTGCTATGCTTTTATTTAAAAAAATCAAAAAAAACAAAATGTGCAAAATTTGCCACCGGTGCCTAAGTGTCAGTTACGTGAGTAAGCAAGGTGCTTAAGGGCCAAAGCCAACGCTTAGGCCCTGAACTGGATGAACTGCCGGTTCAAACCCTTAAATCTCTAATTAGACAGGTTTTATGCCTTTTATGTGCTCGAACTCCATCTTCTTCCTCATTCGTAGGGTGGCACCTCCCTATGCCTTCTCTTAGCTTGCAAATCTTTGTGATTTAGGGCCTAAGAGCTTTGGATTTCTTCCTCTCCACGTAAGATCTACACTTTCCTTAAGAAATTTTCTTCTTTCACCATGGATTTCTTATACATTGTGAAAATTCTGAAAATATTGAAAAATACGGAGAAATTAGTAAAAATCCATGGTGAAAGAGTTTATTTTCTTGAAAAATGCTTGTAGGAGCCTTTAGAACTTATAGTTGGAATTTATTTGAATTTTTATTAGATTTTAATGTGACTCCAAAGACAAAGAGAGGTTAGGGGAAGGAAGTCTTTGATAATAAGAAATTCATCAAGAAAAAGGCACACGATCGATATAACGAAGTTCTCTTATTAAAGAAGTTTATGCTGAGCGAAGTTGTTCTAGTCCTAGTGATGTTGTGGAGAATTTGATTGTTGCTCATTGATCTCGATATTCTATATAGATAGATGTGAAATGCGATGTATGCAATTATACAATTAATTTCCTTAATAGTTATTCTTAATTTGCAGCGACACCAAAAACTTGATCCAAAGCAAAGGCTAGGTAAATTTTTCACTATGAAGCAAATAAGAATGCAATTATAATTATAGAATGCAATTATAATATTTCAATATGGGATACTACGCAAGTATATGTATCGTTATCAAGTAATCTAGAACTTTCTGATTAACTCCCGAATATCAAACCCACAGGGAGGATTGGATTTAAATAACAAAATACTTAGCAATATATATTCTTACTTAAACTTAAGATGTTAACTTAAGAATGAAAGTTCGATTCTTTTTGTGATTTTTGATAATTGAAAATAAAGTGAGCAACTGATATTTGTGATTTTTGATAATTGAAAATAAAGTGAGCAACTAATTAACTTAATTAAAATACTTGCAAGATAAAGGCAATATAGGAAAAATATCTTTTTCTTTATTATGAATCAGTGATAACCCCATGAATAAAGATTACCTTTCTTCAGTTGTGGAAGTATGCTAAACGTGTTGTGTCAAATTGGAGCAACAACATTTATTACCCTTACTAGAGATGTTATAAAGAACATTGGCTATTATATAGTTTTTATAGTCTTGAAGACCGGCTAGGCAGGGAAGATACTAGCTCTCACTCTAGGGTTCCCTCTTCTCCCTCCACCTGGGGGCTAACATCTCGTATCAAAACCTAAAACTATAAATCAAATTGGGGGCTTTAGCCTATAACTTTAAAGTCCTCTAATTCTACAGCCTTGAAAATATATTTCCCTTTTTATTTGCACTCGACCCCATGAACTACGTTCTCATTCATGAAGTCAATATGTGATTCCAACCATTTGTTGACTGATACAATACCATCTCGGATCTTACATGTTCTCACAACGGGTTTTAACATCTTAATTGGCCAAATCAAGAAGTAAATGAAGTGCAAGGTCTTGAATCATCACAACTTCTTCCAATATTGAAGAATAATGCTTCACACAACTTCCTTTAAACATTTAATCACTTATCATTTTGAGGAAAAAGATAAAGAAAACTGCTCAGAATTCTTGGAGAAAACACAGCTACACATGAGTTTAAAAGTATAAATCAAGCACAAAAACAGGAAATCTAAATTAAAAACCAAGCATAGACACAAAGATAATCATTTATCTCAAATTCTCTCCACCAAATGTCATGAAGTTCCTTTGAATTCTCTTCCTTCTCTCACAATACAAATTAGTACTCAAAATAAAATATAATAAAATAAAGGTGGCTGGCGGCAGCGGCGGCGTTGGTAAACTTTGGTGGATGGTTGTTGGCCCCCTCTCTTGGAAAATCTAAGTCTTTTCTTATAAAAATCTAAGGGGTTTCTTGGTGTTTCTTCAAAAAGGTGTCTCCATTCAATGAATCTTCTAAAAGTTGCCGCATCATAAGCCAATTGAATGAATTTTCATGTCCATGGACTATTTCTCATGTTTTTATCAAGGGTTGCTTCAAACACCTCTTCAAAATTCGGCTCTAATTAAATATTTCTTCAACTAACTTTGGCGCGTAGGCGCGGATCATCTGGCGCTTAGGCACCAATCCTAAGCACCTAAGCACCCCAGTTCATTTTTTCACATTTCTTCATTTTTGCTCTAAATTTAACCATTTTTCACTCCTTTAAACATTTTCATCCATTTGATTATACCTAAAAGAAAAATACATAAATACCTTTCATTAAAGCTCAATATCTCAAAAAATAGGTATAAAAATGTGTATAAAAACACTATATATTTTAAGTGTATCAAAATCCTCCAAACTTAAGATGTTACTTATCCTCAAGTGAATTTTCAATCTTTAAAAACCAACATAAGTAGATAATGTATATGAGTTTCTTTAGGAGTTACCAAAATTTAGATTTAGAAATATATTAGTAAATGAGACCAACCTTAAGTATAGAAATTTTTAATGTTAAGAAATATGAAAACATAAGTTCCTATCTAATTCAGAAATATTGTAAATTTTCCAAATATAGAATTTAGGCATTTTATTATTTCCACTTAAAAAATTTTTATTAAGTATAATTTTATTTACTATATTATATCCTTAAGCTTAAGAGTTTCTCAAGTCTTATACTTTAAAAGGATCAGATGTGGAAACAATTTTTAATTAGATACTAATCCTCAAGTTGCTCCTCCCTTTTCTTTTCTTATATTTTTCTTTTTATTTTTCTTTTTATTTTTATTTTTTTTTCTTTTTCTTTTCAAGCAAGGATTACTATATCTGGATATACCTTTAATGGTTTTGAATTCCACTCTTCCTTTCCTAAAGCAAAGTCCTGATATAAATCATTTTCTTTCACTTAAAAAACATAATAATTGTTTTGAAAATTAATTTCAATAAAAAAAAATTTAAGTTTTGAAAATAAAAGGTCTAAATTTTTCAAAAATATATTTTTTATTACTAAAGATAGTTACACTATATTTAGCATTTTCCACACTAATAATTTTTAACTTTAAGTTTTTCTTCATTACTGTAAATTTTAACTAAATTCTCTTACTCATTTCTAAAATCAAAATTTTACTTCCCTAATATAATTTCATATACATAATCATTTTTCAAATCAAACTCAAATTTAATTGAAATATATTTGAGAACAAATAAACTTTTAAATTTCTTTAAAATTTTTCACCCTCCCCCAAACTTAAATTTTTAAAAGAAATAAAACATTTAGCATCATATCTAAATAAGTAGGAATGAAAACTAAATATAACATGCTTGTAGGAATTTTCATATCCTAAATATGCAAGTACACAAATTAAAAAGAGGAGTAAAAATTTAATTTTATCAAATTTTTTACTTATTTAAAGTACAGAGATTCGTAAGACTTTTATGCAGTGGAGTATAACTTAAAAACAAATAAACATACTAGCAAACAAACATGAATGTAGCATAAAGAAAAATAACTTGTAGTAAATTGAAAATTTTAAACATGCAGCTTAAAGTAATAAGTTAGCTAAATTCTAAACCTTTCTAAGGTTCCAGAATTAAGTTTAAAAAACACTAACTAAATACACAAAACAACACAATTAACATAATTACTACCACTAAACATTCTAACAACACTCAAATACAAATACATCAAGAAGGTGAACTAAACAAAACACAACATAACAAAAACTAACAGTCTCAATATTCTCAACTGAACTCAACAAAAAAGTACAGAATACCCTCACCATCCACCGTTCATAATAACACATAAACAGAAAACAACATAAAACAGAAAACAAAACTACAAATCCAACTAAGCATCATCTTCATCATCACTATCATCACTACGCCAAGCAGTTGTAGGCTCATATGGTGGATATCTAAGGTATTGAGGAAATACTACATCTCGGTTACCGCTATTGAGATGCTCCATAGATCTGTTGTATTCCTCCTCATAATCACTTCTTCTTCTCATATACCCATCCATATGTTATGCAAAATGCTCTAAGTTTATAACCTTATCCACAGTGTGATTGACATTATCTAAAATCCTTTGTAATAACTCAGTCTGAGACTCAGAACTAGAAGTCTGACCCCGTGATGTAGAAGCATGTGAAGTAGAGGCTCGTGAAGTAGAGGTAGCAAAACTATTGGAGAATCCACCCTTCCAACCAAAAATCGAAAGATGTGAATAAGTCTTCACATTCACACTGGTAATAGGCTTCAATGGCTGTAAGAACTTCTCCCAGCTGTCATATCTAGCACCAGCCTGCTCACATAACAAAAAGATCAAGGATGTAAATACCAAACCTGCGGTAGTAGCAACGATGGCAGAACTGGTAACAACTCCATAAATCAATCCTTCAATATCAATTGGCTTGGACTGCTGATTACGGTAGTTCAAAGTTGCTCTCTCTTGAGTCACTTCACTCAAATGATTTGTAGGTAGCAGACGAGCAGAAATAAAATAATGTCATGCTTTTGCATTAACATCCAACTTTGAGGCAGAAAAATTTACTCTTCTTTCATTCTTAATCTTCCATAATCCTCTCCCAGCAGTTAAAGATGATATAATCTCGTCTAGCTCCTCCTCAGTAGGACTATAGTTTGCATAAAAACACTAAGTACTAGGATTCAAATGATAAAACTAATTAATTACCTTAGGAGAAAAAGGTATTGTTTTCCCCCTCACTATGACTCTTTCTTCATCAGCCTCCGAGAGATTAGTATAGAACTCTCGTACAACAGAAATCACGACGAAAGCAAAAAAATAACAGAACCGCTCCCACTGACGGCTAATAATCAACTCTTTAATAGCTCCTCCTGGACTTTTAAAACATCGCTTAGGAATTCATTTTCTTGTATGCAGTGCATCGCTATACCTATCCTGAGCTCTCAAAATAACAAATTTACTTGAATCAAACAAAGCTTTCCCCTTCTTTTCATTCTCGTTGCCATTTTCTAAAAATTAGTATAAAATTCAAAATAAATTCCACAATCAACTCCAAATCACTAAACTCATCTTCTAAAAGCTTAAACTAACAAATCTATACATTTTCTATCAATTTTTCTAAAATTTTCATCATGAATAGTGATTTTTGGGTAGCTCATGAATGTGCTCAAAATACAAGGTGAAAATTAAAAATTTTTACATAGAAGTGAAGCTCTTACCTCAAGAAGATCAAATTTAACAATTTCAGCTTGAATCTACAAAGCAATCTTCAAAATAAGTGATGCCCTAGCCTAGAAATCATGAAAAACTGAGGAAGAAGGCGAGCGAAGAAGAAAAATGGAGTTTTTCAGACCAAAAGTTCACTAAAAAATGTTCGTGAACCGGTTTTCGTTTACCGTAACATTAGCACAAAGGGTTCGGCGCTTAGGCAGTGCTTAAGGGCGAGTTTTGGAGCTTAGGTGCCAGTGCACAAATTTTGATTTTTTTTCCATTTAAGTGAAATGCACTCCTAACCTAAGTCAAACAACCCTCTATGGTCTCAAAACACTGTATATTCTATTTTCTTCCTCTTATATCTTCTCTTACTCAAGTTTCACCAATCTTGGCTAATTTGATTCAACACTAAATAACAAAAAATTTCACACAAACAAAACACTTATATTAATTCACAAACAATTATAAACACTTTTGAATACATAAATTCTTAATCCAAATAGTCTCGGATGAGAAAATTCCTAACACAAAACTAGACTCTCATAACATTAAAACACACATTAAACATAGTTAACATAAATAAACATTAAACACATAAACACAAAATCACAAACTTTATTCCACTCTCTAGTTGAAGGAACTAATTTTGGCCTATCGTTAGTATCTCTCTAAAAGAACAGATGATGATTAATAACTCTTGTTGAATCTTCTTCAATTCACTTGTTCTCTAGATACATAGCCTTATTTGCTTCTTCTATTAAACTAGTATGGGTAAACTGCATCTTTAGTTGCCATCCCAAATGATCCAGATGTGCTTTAACTTCCATCACTTTTGCTTCAATTGAAGCAATTGAAGCTTTGCTTCAATTGAAGCCACGTTAGCCTCAATCCTCGTGATTTACTTCGATATTCCTTTGATATTAATGACTAGGAAACTGTTATACATCTCTTGCGCACTCTGACTAATAAACTTCTTTCTCATTACTTCTTCCTTCTTCAAATCATTCTCCCAAGAAGATATTTTTCAAAACTCTCTCTTTTTCACTTAAGATTTATGGTTAAATGGAGGTGTGGAAGTTTAAATGGTGGTGTGGTAAGATTTCTACTCATACCCCTCTATTTATAGGCTCTAAACCTCTCTCATAACTCCTAGGCACGTCTTAGAACTGCTCTTACATGTTCAAGTGAACCAATTCACGACACGTTCAAGCCAACCAATTAGCCAACCAATTTGTAATAAGAACTTCTAAAAAGAAAATTTATACATGTTTTTTAACTGTCACGCTTAAGTGATGTGCCCCTAGTGTGTGTTGTTTTTCTGCATGTTTTATGTCAATTTAAATCCCTGTAACAGTGACAAAATCTTGAACTGTCCCAAAATTACGCAATAATTTAAGTTTCAAAAATATGGCCAAAATCTTGACCCAATTTATATTAAGTAGTTAAAATCAAAATGTTATAAAATATATAAAATAGTTCACACACTAGTTGTTCTACGCAAGCGCACCCATTGCTTCAAGTAATATAGGGCTTTCCTTAAAAATCCCAGTATTGATCCCACAAAGAAGCGAGGTAAGAGGTCCTTAGTCAAATTTTAGTCTACTACTATTAGTTCTTAGTATGGAAGATCGATTTAAGTGATTTTTCTAACAAGTACTCCTAAATGTAAGTCTTAAGTGTAAAACAACTAATAACTATTCTTAAATAAAAATATTAATTCTAAAGATATAAAGATAACCATTTTACCATTTTTGGATGAATTGGTTTGGAGAATTTTGAAATGTTAAAAAATGCTATTTTTATGTAGTGAATTGGATAACGTAAAGGGATGAGATATATTAAATATTGTATGTGCCAAATAGGAGTAGTTTTAATTCTTTACTCTCAGTCAAGTGTTATAGAGAATCGTTGGATAGTCTTAGGTTTAGTGTTTAAATCTGTTGTTTGGCTGGAAGGATACTGGCTCTCACTCCAGAGCTCCCACTCTCTTTACGCAATTACAACGAATTTTAACACTACAACGGGCCCTTATTGTAATGTAAAGGAAGTGCAAGTAAAAATCATCACATTTATAATCAAAACTTTTTCTAGCAAGTACCTCAATATCCTAAACATGAATCCTACTCGTTACAAAAGAAAAGTAAAAGGAAAATAATGGTATAATCTTCTCTTGCTACTATTTCCTAATAAAAAGAAAGAGTAAGAAAGATACATCACAAAGCACAGATGAAACACAATGAAAAACTTTTTTTTCATCAAAGAAAATTAACTAGATAAGTGTTTAAAAAATCATAAGATAATGAAGAACACAATACTTCATTTTTTCCCCTTGAAAGAAAGATTAAAATATCTTTCACAAAGTCTCCCACTGATCCATACAATGCTAGTACATCTCCTTACAGATTCTCTAAAAATCCCTTCTCCAATCTCTCTAAAAAGGCCAAAATCTATATTTCTACTCCTATTCTAAGATCTATAAAAATTCTCTACATTTTTCCACTCACACACATACTTTTTCTGACATAAAATTACTCTATTATAGTGTAAGGACGAATTTCCCAAGAGATGCCAGGACGAATTTCCCAAGAGACGAATTTCCCAAGAGATGCCTCAAGCAACCTTCCAAAAATCATCCAAATTCAATGTATATGGGCAAATAACCGTCCCTGGCGTCATCGGCACCATTTTTGGGCACCGTCGGTGCCGTTTCTCATTGTTCTCTGGACCTGGTGCCGTCGGCGCCACTTTGCAGCAGCTCTACCGTTTGGCTCCGTTTTAGCTCTATTTGGCCTCGTTTTAGTTGCATTGTGTTCCTAACAGATAGACCTACAAAATAAGCATGAAAAATACCTTCTTTAAAGTGTAATTTCATTCAAAAATGTGTGAGAATTGTAAATGAGATTAAGCATAGAAAGACATATCAAAATGCGTCAGGCCAGAATTTTCTCACTTGCTCATTTTTACTCCAAATTGCACCATTTTTGTTTTATTTTCTCCAAAAGTACATTTCTTGTACCTGAAACAAAAAATATGCAAAGTACTTTCCTTTAAAGTATACTATCATTAAAGATCATTAAAATTGAGCATAAAATATATATATAAAAGTAGGTAATTTTTAGGCGTATCAAAATCCCCCAAGCTTAAATGTTACTTGTCCTCAAGTAACACTTTTACTACATAAAAATATGACTTATGGTACAAAGTTTAACTTCTAAATTTATATAATTTTATATACTAAACATAATAACACAACTTAAGTCAAAACAAAAAGTGTAAGAATACTTAGTAGTCAAGTCTAAGATTTCTGATTCTCTATTCATTTCAAGAAGAATTGCAATTTATCATATTAAAGTTACTTAGAATATTCATATAAAAAATAACTTCATGTAACTTCATGAGATCTTTTTTAGTAAGGATACTAATACTCAAATATAAGTTTAAAAAAGCTAGTACTCAAATACAAGTTTATAAAATGCAAGTTGATTCAAGTGAAGAAGTTGATTCAAGTGAAGACAATTTTTTATTGGGCGTCTCCTCAAGCTTCTCCTCACATAATTTTATTTTCTTTTCTTTTTCTTTTTCTTTTCTTTTGCTTTTAACTTTTCTTTTTCTTTTCTTTCACGAACATTTTCAATATTTTCTTTTTACTTTTTCATGTGAGGATTACTATATTTGGATAACATTTAATGATTTTGAACTTTCCTCTTCTTAAAGTTAAACACATTTCACATTCCTTCACTCTAATAAATTCATATTAGCTCTGAAGATTTTTCATACAGTCTCATTATTTTCTTCTTACATGAAATTTTAAGATTCTTAATACTTCAAAAATACAATTGTCTTTACTTTACTTAGAAAAAGCATAGTGTTATCCTTTCGTACCAAACATCTTAACTCTAGAACTAACTTTCATTATTGAAAACTTTTACTTAAGTCTACTATATATTTAGAAACACAAATATAGTTATCTAAAGTTAGCCTCTAATACTAAAGGTCAAAAGGTCACTAATACTAAAGGTCATGTTAAATTAAATTTTGAAAATATAGCTAATTGAGGACAAATAAAATTTAGTTTCTTTCTTTTAAAAGAAATTTTTCTTCCCATAAAATTTGAATTTTAAAACATTTTGCAATTAATTCCATAAATTGCAGTAGGAAGAAAAAGTAAAAGTTGACACTATTTACTACTACAACATCCTATCAAATTCATATACATGCATAATCAGGATAGAATGACTGCAGGTGAAAGTAAATCTAGCCTAAAATATGCTTGCAATAATATTAAATATGCTTGCAATAAACTCACTTTTAAATTTTATTTTTCTTCCTACCCATAAACTTGATTTTTAACATGTATAACATTTAGTACAAAAGATATAAGTAGGAGGAAAAATAGTTTAGAAATTCTATCTAGCAAAAATGTCTATAAAAAATATCTGCAATTATTTATCAGGATAGAAAACATTTAGTAGAAAGTAAATCTAAACTAAACATGCTTGATAAAATTGAAAGAAAGGTCTAACAAGTAGAACATGTATTGTCATAGGACTATATATATTTATGTGTTCTCCAAATGTTTATATTATTGTAACACAAACACAAACACACAAGATAAATGATTTCAATTCTTCCTTTAACTCATCACATCTCACTAACTTACTTCCAATTTCTAACGAAATCACTACACAAATATATTTGGTACTTATAAATGTTTTTTTAGATTCTAATCCCAAAGATAATATTATCTCTGATATATTGGTTCTCGAGCACCAACACCAGACATCACCATATCCCAATAATTAAGCACCTCTAGCAGTTATATAGTGTAAACTCATCCACATGTTACTCATCAAATAGGTTAGCTACTCCTACCAAATGAAAACATGTCAAAGAAAGGAAGTAACAAATTTGAGATGGAATTGTCACTGATAAATTCATAATGGCTCTTCTAAAACTCAAGTCCAGGTGAGACCCGAGTTGTAGTGGACTTGTCAATCCAACTACAACAAGAGAACATACAAGTTTAACTATAATTAGAAATTAAGAAATCATCTCCCTCATGACACACAAAAAGCAAATCAAACCACTAACACTCCAAACATCTACCAATCATCAATCAAACTGATCAATCTACACAAAAGCAAATACGTACAGCACTAACAATCATAACTCTTAAGCATACTAAATCAAACCGCACTTATAAATATGGGTTGTCTCCCATAAAGCGCTTTATTTAACATCATCAGCTCGACAAATGATTCCACATGGATCAAAATTCCATTTAAGTACTCCTTGATCAATCGCCCAATCTTTTCCAGATCCAGGGATTCCTACAAAATCCTCAAATTTTAATTTTTCTTTCAGCTCTTCTATTTCAGATTGATTCATATCATTATTCCTCATATTTCCTTTCCAATATTCTTCTATTGATTTTTTCAATTTGCATATTAATATCATCCTTGAAATTTATAGGAAATGGATCTTTATATGATAATTCAAGATCTACCAGATTTTGGATCAGATTCTCTCTAGATAATTTAGATTCTGGATCAAATTCTTCTATATTACAATTTTGTTTCAAGTTATCTTCTAACTCTTCCCCTTGGTACTGAGTAAATGGTGGAGGTGCTCTTTCTATATTTATCTTAGTTGAGGAAATAGGTTTTTCTAATTCCTTAGGAATTTCTTCCATTGGTTCTTTACTCTCTTTATCATCATCTCTCAACTCAAAGTTCTTTTGAAACATATCCTCAAATTCTCTTCTAAATATTGGTTCGACAACTTTATATTGCTCATCATTCATCTCTTTAGGGTTTATCTCAGGGTCGCTAGGTAAAATATCTAGGGGTAGTTGTTAATTGCATTAATAATTTGCCCAATTTGGTTTTGTATATTCCTTAGTGCAACCTCTTGATTTTCTAACTCACTTGTCATTTGAATCACAACCTCTTTAAACATTAATTCCTTCTCCTCATTTTTTGGGTTGGAGTTAAATTGAGGATGATTATTAATAGAGTTAATAATCTGCCCTAATTGGTTTTCCATATTCCTTATTGTGGTCCCTTGACACTCCAACTCACTCTCCATTTGAATGACAACCTCGTCTAATAAATCCTTCTCCTCATTCTGGGGGATGAAGTTAAAATTATGAGGAAAAGAAAGTTCATTTTTATAATAGCCATGATTATTCCAACTACATGTCTAATTAAATTGATTATCTTCCCAAAATTGGTATTCTCCTCCAAATTATTATTCCTGTTAAAATTCAAATGATTTTCCTAATCTGGATTGTAATAATCGAAATAAGAATTATGTATCTCATGGCCATGTTTAACCCATTGTCCAAATGAATTTTCCTCAATAATTGGGGTTCTTTGAGGATATCTTTCTATGTATTGATCCAACTTCTTCTCAATATCTGCAACCTGAGAAATTAAAATTATAAGAATATCTTCTTGAAAATTTGCCACTCTCTTGGGATTTACTCTTTCAAAGCTACTGGCATTATAATCCAAATATGAATATTCATTATATCGTTGATCCGCCATTTCTACATTAAATTCATGGAGTCTTTTATGATTCATCATCCTCCTAAAAGTTCTCTCTAAATCAGAGTCATAAAATCAAAGGTTTGCAGCTCTTGAACTAAGCATACAAATTTAAAGACGTAACTAATAAGATAGATATAAAAAATATTTTTGGTATTTTTAATTTTCTTTAAAATAAATACATAATAACTAAACACACTAGATAAAAATACTATAAATTCCAAATTTAAGTCTTATAGGTTTAACTAACATTCTCCTAACGTTCTTATCGAAGCTTTCCGGGCAACGACGCCAAAAACTTGATCGCAATTTTTATATGCAAGTATTTATTAAGTTGACACCATTACCTGAGGATTTTAATCCCCGGCAACGACGCCAAAAACTTGATGCACCCCTAGTGTGTGCTATTTTTTTGCGTGTTTTATGTCAATTTAATTCCCCTGTAATTTAATCTGTCCCAAAATTACGCAGTAATTTAACTTTAAGAAATATGACCAAAATCTTGACCCAATTTATATTAAGTAGTTAAAATCAAAATGTTATAAAATATATAAAATAGTTCACAAACTAGTGGTTCTATGCAAGTGCACGTATCACTTTAAGTAATATAGGGCTTTCCTTAAAAACCCCAGTATTGATCCCACGAAGAAGTGAGGTAAGAGTTCATTAGTCAAATTCTAGTCTGCTATTATTAGTCGTTAGTTTGGAAGATTGGTTTAAGTGGTTTTTCTAACAAGTACTGCTAAATGTAAGTCTTAAGTTTAAAACAACTAATAATTATTCCTAAATGAAAATATTAATTCTAAAGATAACTCTTTTTGGATGAATTGGTGGATGATTTTTGGATGAATTGGTTTGGAGAATTTTGAGATGTTAAAAACTATTATTCTTATGTAGGGAAGTGGATAACATAAAGTAATGAGATACATTAAATATTGTATGTGCTAAATAAGAGCAATTTTAACTATCTACCCTCAATCAAGTATTATAGAGAATCGTTAGCTAGTCTTAGGTTTGATCTCTAAATTTGTGGTTAGGCTGAGAGGATACTGGCTCTCACTCCACAGCTTCCACTTTCCTTCCCCTAAAGGCTAATTCTAGCTTTAGTTCTTAGACAGTAAGACCAAATTGGGGATTTTAGTCTGTCGCCCTAGAATCTCCAATTCTTTGCCCGATAATATATATATTTCCTTATTTATTTGCACTTAAACACCATGAACTTCACCATCCATGGAATTTGAATGTAGTTCCACTTTGTTGAGAATGACACCGCCCTCTCGGGTCTTAATACAACTACAATGAATTTTAACGCTATAATTGGCCCTTATTGTAATGTAAACGAAGTGCAAGTAAAAACCATCACATTTATAATCCACATTTATAATATTTATAATCAAAACTTCTTCTAGTATGCATCCCAATATCCTAAACATGAATCCTACTCATTATAAAAGAAAAGTAAAAGGAAAGAATAGCATAATCTTCTCATGCCACTAATTCCTAATAAAAAGAAAGAGTAAGAAAGATACATCACAAAGCACGAATAAAACATAACGGAAAACTTCTTTTCATCAAAGAAAATCTACTAGATAAGTGTTTACAAAATCATAAGATAATGAAGAACACAATACTTAACTTTTTTCCCTTGAAAGCAAGATAAAAATCTCTTCCACAAAGTCTCTCGTTGATCCATGCAATGCTAGTACATCTCCTTACAGATTCTCTCAAAATCCCCTCTCAAATCTCTCCCAAAAGGTAGAAATATACATTTCCACTCATATTCTAAGATCTATAAACATTCTCCACATTTTTCCACTCATACACACACTTTTTTGACATAAAATCGCTTGACATAAAATCGCTCTATTATACATAAAATCGCTCTATTATAGTGTAGGGATGAATTTCTTAAGAGATGCCTCAAGCAACCTTTCAAAAATCATCCAAATTCAATTTATATGGGCAAATAACCGTCCATGGCCCCGTCGACGCCGTTTTTGGACGTTGTCGGCACCATTTCTCACTGTTCTTTGGACTCTGAAGCAGTCAGTGCCCATTCTGACATCGTTGGCACCACTCTACAGTAGCTCCACCATTTTGCTCCGTTTGGCTCCGTTTTAGCTCTATTTTGCCCCGTTTCAGTTGCGTTGCGTTCCTAAAAGATAGACCTACAGAATATGCATGAAAACAACCTTTCTTTAAAGTGTAATTTAATTTAAAAATTTGTTATAAGTGTAAATGAGATTAAGCATTGAAAGACATATCAAAATTTGTCAGGCCAAAATTTTCTTTCTTGCTCATTTTTACTCCAAATTTTTACTCCAAATTACTCCAAATTGCACCATTTTTACTTCATTTTCTCCAAAAGTTTATTTCTTGTACCAAAAATCAAAAATATGTAAAATAACTTCCTTTAAAGTGTAATATCATTAAAAATGATTAAAATTGAGCATAAAATATATATGAAAAAGTAGGTAATTTTTAGGCGTATCATTAAGCGTCGAATTTTGGGCTTAAGTGCTAGTGCTCAATTTAGTATAGGTCAACTTGATGTCCAAACATTCTTTCTAACATGTCTAAGTCATCATTTATGGTCTTAGAATAATCACTAACTCAATATATGATCAAAATACTACCAGAATTTTCCAATTCACACACAACAACATAGCAATAAAAATAAACACACAGATAAACATCGTCAGACCGACATAACCAGTGCTTATTTTGGTTGACCCAACATCCAAAAATCATTTAATTTAAGTTGTTCACCTAAAAAGTAGGATTTCAGCCTGTGACCATTCACTTTGAATATTTTATCAGTTTTAGGATCTTTAATATCCACAGCTCCGTAGGGATAAACTTTCATCACAACAAATGGGTCCATCCACCTGACTTAAGTTTGCCAGGAAATAATCTTCACCTTGCATTGTAAACCAAAACTTGTTGTCATGGCTAAAAGTTTTTAGTAAGAATCCTCCGATCATGCCACATCTTCATATTTTCTTTGTAAATATTAGCACTTTCATAAGATTCATTCATTATCTCTTCAAGCATTTAATTAAAATAATCTTTTCTCACCAACATCTTTCAAATTATAATTAAATTCCTTAATCGCTCAATATGCTTTATGCTCAAGTTCAACTGGTAAGTGACACGCTTTCCTAAATATTAGCCTATGTGGGGACATTCCTATATGAGTTTTGTATGCAGTCCTATAAGCCCACAAAGCATAGTCAAGTTTAGCTGACAAATCTATTTTAGTTGGGTTTATAGATTTTTCCAATATTCTCTTAATTTTACGATTGGATAATTCAGCCAAACCGCTTGTTTGGTGATGATAAGCAGTAGCAATTTTATGGTTAATATGATATTTCCTTAAAAATTTCTCCATTATTGCATTTTTGAAATGACTTCCCCCGTCAATTATGATTACTCTCGGCATCCCGAATCTACAAAATATATTCATTCTTAAAAACTTTGTAACACTTTGAGCATCACATCGAGGTAAAGCAACAACTTTTATCCATTTGGATACATAATCTACTGCTAGTAATATATATAAATTTTTGAAAGATGGTATAAATGGTCCCATGAAATCTAATCCCCAAACATCAAATATCTTAACTTCTAACACATAATAGAGGGGCATCTCATTCCTCCTAGAAATATTGCCTACTCATTGACATCGATCGCAAGTTTTAATATAAGCATTAAAATCTCTAAAGATTGTAGGTTAATAAAATCCAGATTGTAAAATTTTTTATGTTGTTTTATCAACACCAAAATGTCTCCCAAAATCAGAATTATGACATTTTTGGATAATTTCATAAGTTTCTTCTAAAGGCACACATCTTCGAATAATAAGATCCTTTCCTTTTTTATATAAAAATGGGTCATCCGAAAAATAAGTCTTAGCTTTAGATACAAATTTCCTCTTTTGTTGGTATGTCATTCTATAGGGTATAATATCACTAACAATGAAGTTCACAATGTCGACATACCATGGAACACGCCACTCATTAATATTGAACAATTTTTCATCTAAAAAATGTTTTATAATTTCTTTTTCAAAATAGAATAATTTTTCTAATTCAAGTCTAGACAAATGATCAGCAATTTGATTCTCAGCTCCTTTCCTATCTACTATTTCAAAGTCAAATTTTTGCAAAAGAAGAATCCATCTTATCAGTTTTGGTTTTGCATCCTTCTTTTTCATTAAATATTTAATAGCAGAATGATGTGTATGCACTATACATTTAGTTCCAATCAAGTATGATCTAAATTTATCAAAAGCTTATACTACTGCCTAATAACTCTTCTCAGTTGTAGTATAATTAATTTGAGCTTCATTAAGAATTCTACTAGCATAGTAGATAACTTTGAAAATCTTGAAAATCTTATGAAAATCTTATCATGTTTTTGTCCTAAAACAACTCCAATAGGATAATCACTAGCATCGTACATTAATTCGAAAGATTTCTTCCAATCCAGTGAAATATTAATTGGTGCAGTGACTAATTTTTCTTTTAATAATTCAAAAGCTTTTAGGCACTCTTCATCAAATTAAAAATTACATATTTTTTAAGTAAAGGGCATAGGCTTTGCAATTTTGGAAAGTCTTTAATATATCGCCTGTAGAATCCAGCATGTCCTAAAAAACTCCTAATATCCTTTACACTTGTTGGGTAAGGTAAATTAGCGATCACTTGAATTTTTGCAGGTTAAATTAGCGATCACTTGAATTTTTGCAGGGTCTACTTCCATACCAGTTTCTGAAATTTTGTTGGGTAAGGTAAATTAGCGACCATAAATTGGCATTTTTCTCAATTAAGAGCTAAATCTGTATCTTCACAGTGCCTAAGAACTTTAGATAAATGTTCTAAACATAATTCAAATGAAGTTCCAAACATTAAAAAATCATCCATAAAAAAATCAATCCTTTTTTCAATTAAATCACAAAAAAATAGCATCATCCATCTTTGAAATGTAGCAGGGGCATTACATAAACTAAAGAGCATTTTTCTAAGAGAAAATGTACCATAAGGACCAGTAAAAGTTATTTTCTCTTGATCCTCAAGAGTTATTTGTATTGGATGATAACCAGTATATCCATCCAGAAAATAAAAGTATTTATGCTCAGCTAGTCTATCCAGCATTTGATTTAGAAAGGGTAGTGGAAAATGATCTTTCCTTGTGGCGAGATTTAGTTTTCTACAATTAATGCATATTCATCATCCTATGACTTTTCTTGTTAGTATTAACTCATTATGTTCATTCAAAGTCACAGTCACTCCTCCTTTATTAGGAACACAGTGAATTGGACTAACACATGCACTATCTGAAATAGAGTAGATAATTCCAACATCTAACCACTTCAAAAAATCTTTCTTAACAACTTCTTTCATAATAGGATTTAATCTCCTTTAAGGATCAACCCTGGGTTTGCAGTTCTCTGGTTTGTCAACCCTGGGTTTGCAGTTCTCTTCCATATGAATTCTATGCATACAAATTGAAGGACTGAGTCCTTTTATATCAACAATTGTCCATCTAAAGTCTTTCTTATAACTCTTTAAAATCTTCATCAAACTCTCTTCTTCTTCTGTAGTTAATTTTGAGGAAATTATAATAAGTTAAAAAGGCATACTTCAAATGTTCAGGAAGCAACTTCAACTCAAGTTCAGGAGGTTTTTCAATTAATGGAAAAAAGATATATCTTTCTCTATTGTGTCCAAAACTTCAAAACTTTCTCATCCTAATTTGAATCTTCCATATATAAATCTTCATATTGATCTAATTCCTCTTATTGCTCGTGTTCCAACTCTTTCATCTCACAACTCTTTCATCTCAAATTTCTCAAATTTCTCTTCATAAGTTGTTTTCAAATGGAATTCACTTAAATATCTTATAATATCCATTCGATAACATTCATCATCTTTACCTTTTGTAGGGTACTTCATTGATTTTAAAATATTAAATGTAACAGTTTGACCATTTATTAAATGTAACAGTTTGAATTAAATGTAACAGTTTGACCATTTACGCGCATAGTTAATTCTCCTTTCTGCACATCTATCATTGTTCTTTCTGTGGCTAGGAAATGTCTCCCCAAAATGATAAGTATCTCATTATCTTCCTCCATATCTAGCACAATGAAATCAACAGGAAAGATAAATTAATCCATTTTCACTAGAACAACTTCTATAACTCCTTCAGGATATGTTATGGATCTATCTGCTAACTGCAGAGTTACAGTAGTCGGGGTCTTAAATCCCAATCTTTTAAATATTGATAATGGCATAAGGTTGATGCTTGCTCCTAAATTACATAAAGCTTTCTCATAAAATCTCTCTCTTATTGCACATGTCTTATTGCACATGGAATTGTAACATGGAATTGTAAAGTTACCAGGATCTTTAAACTTTTCAAGAAGTTTTTTCTGAATTATAGTACTGCACTCCTTACTAAGTGCAACAGTCTCATTATCTTCAAACTTTCTTTTTCTATTAAGAATATCCTTCATAAACTTCATATAGCTTGGCATTTGTTCTAAGGCTTCAGGAAATGAAATATTAATTGTAAGTTTCTTGAAAATTTCTAGAATTTTTGAAAATTGCATATCCAACCTTTGTTGTTGAAGCCTCTGAGGAAATGGAGGTGGTGGTTTTTCCAAATCAACTTTAAGTGGAGAAATAGGTCTCTCTAAACCTTTCGGAGTGTCCTCTTTTGGTTCTTCAATCTCTGCTCTCTCTACTTTAGTTTCTTTTTTAACTCTACCTTCCAATTCTCTTCCACTTCTAAGTTGAACGGCTTTTACTTGCTCTTTATTTTGGTCTTTTGGATTTACATCCATATTACAATTAAGTGTTCCTTTGGATCTATTACTTAATGAATTTGCTATTTGTCTAAGTTGATTCTCAACATTTCTAATTGTAGCTCGATTTTGTAAATGATTTCCAATTTGTAACACCACTTCTTCTATAGACAATTTCTTCTCCTTAAATTGTGGATTACTATTGAAAACTGGAATTGAAAACATTACTATTGAAAACTGGAGAATAAGTAGGTCTATAATTATTATTCCTTTGGTTTTTCCAGTTTTCTAATGGGTTTACTTGAGTGTTCTCCCATTGTTGATTATTACTACATGTCTTAGTATTTCAATTGAAGTTGGGATGGTTCTTCCAACCTGGGTTATAATAATTTGAATATGATTATTCTTCTTGTTATTTATGGCATTCAAAGTTTCTAATGATACTTGAGAATCTACCATTTGGCCTAATGAACTCTCTTCAATCATAGGAATGAATTGGTTGAGAAAAATTCAGAAAAATTCATTCTAAATTGGTCTAACTTTTTTGAAGTTGCAGCAACTTGATTTTCTAACATGGAAAAAGCATCAGTTTCATGAACATTGGCTACTTTCCTTAGATTTACCCTTTCAGAAGACCATTGAAAATTATTGGCAGCTATCTCTTCTATTATAAGCGTTATTAAATGGTTTTGACATTAATGAACCACCAGCAGCAGCATCATTAATAGATCTAAGAGATCCAGCTAATCCATTGTAAAATGTTTGAATTGTTAACTAATCTGGTATAGCATGGTGTAGACACTTTCTTATGAGTTCTTTAAATCGCTCTCATGCTTCATAAATAGATTCCCCTTCAAACTGACAAAAAGATGTAATATCATTTCTAAGCTTCGCAGTCAAAAATATTTAGCAATATTTAGCAAGAATTTTCTATGCTAAGTCACTCGAAGTTCTGATAGATCCAGGTGATAACACATGTAACCATATCTTAGCCTTATCTCTCAGTAAGAAAAGAAATAATCTAAGTCTTATAGCATCATCTGATAGACCATCATATTTAAATGTAGCACATAATTCTAGAAAATTGGCAAGATGTAAATTTGGATCTTTTTGGAACTTTAGTTAGTGCTCCCCCAAATTGATTATTTGATACCATTTGGATAATAGCAGGTTTAAGCTCAAATGAATTAGCCACTACAGCGGGTTTTTGAATACTACATGAAGTTCATCCACTGTAAGGTTTCCATAATCTTTTAAAGGTCTAAAATTTTCAACATTTTGATTATCTTGATTTTCCATTTATTGAAGTTTTTCAGTAATTTTTAATTTTTTTAATTTTTCTAATAGTACTCTCTAATTCAGAGTCGTAAGACATAGGTCCTACGGAACCTGAACTACCTATACATTACTATTAATCGCAATAAAATAAAATAAACTAAAATAAAATAATTAAAAAATACATTAACAAAACCTTTATATAAAATCAACACTACAATATTCCTAAAATAAATCTTTCAGTTTAAATAAGACTTACTAAAAATTTTGCTATGAAAAAACTTCTTCTTTTGAAAATATTTTTGTAAATTATTATTATATTTTTCCTCCTCCCCGGCAATGATGCTAAAAACTTAATCTTGACATTCTATACAGATAGATATAAAATGTGATGTATGCGATTATATGATTAATTTTCTTAAAAATTATTCTTAATTTGCAACAACGCCAAAAACTTGATCCAAAGCAAAGGCTAGGCAAAAAAGAATGCAGTTATAATATTTCAATATGGGATACTTCAAAAATATACGTATCATTATCGAGTAATACAGGACTTTTTGATTAAGTCCTAAATATCGAACCCTTAGGGAGGATTGGATTTAAATAACAAAATACTTAACAATATATATTCTTACTCAAAATTAAGATGCTATAATAGAAATGAAAGTTCGATTCTTTTTTTGATTTTTGATAATTGAAAATAAAGTGAGTAACTAATTAACTTAATTAAAATACTTGCAAGATGAAGGCAATATATGTAAAATATTTTTTTCCTTATCTGTAAAATATCTTTTTCGAAAATATCCTTCTTCTTATCATGAATCAGTAATAATTATACGAATTCTATTGTGGAAATATGAAAAATGTGTTGTGCCAAACAGGAGCAATAATATTCTTTACCTTTACTAGAGATGATATAAAGAACATTGGTGAATCTATAGTTTTAATAGTCTTGAAGACCGACGAGGCAAGGAAGATACTAGCTCTCACTCTAGAGTTCCATCTTCTTCCTCCACCTGGGGACTAACATTCGTATCAAAACCTAAAATTATAAATCAAATTAGGGGCTTTAGCCTGTCACTCTAAAGTCATCTGATTCTACACACTTGAAAATATATTTCTCTATTTATTTGCACTCAACCCCATGAACTACATTCTCATTCATGAAACCAATATGTTATTCCAACCATTTCTTGACTAAGACAATACCATCTCGGATCTTACATGTTCTCACAATAAGTTTTAACATCTTAATTGGACAAATCAAGAAGACAAATCAAGAAGTAAGAAGTAAATGAAGTGCAAGGTCTTGAATAATCATAACCTCTTCCAACAGTGAAGACTAATACTTCACACAACTTCTTTTAAACATTTGATCACTTATCATTTTAAGGAAATAGATAATGAAAACTACTCGGAATTCATAGAGAAAACACAACCACGCATGAGTTTAAAAGTAGAAATCAAGCACAAAAATAAGAAATCTAAATTAAAAATCAAGTGTAGACACAAAGATAAACATTATCTCAAATTATCTCCACCAAATGTCTTGAAGTTATTTTGAATTTTCTTCCTTCTCTCACAATACAAATTAACACTCAAAAGAAAATAAAAAAAAGGTGGTTGATGCCAGCGGCGGTGGTGGTAAACTCTGGTGGATGGTTGCTAGCCCCCTCTGTTGGAAACTCAAAGTCTTTTCTTATAAAAATCCAAGGGGTGCCTTGGTGTCTCTTCAAAAAGGTGTCTCCATTCAATGAATCTTCTAGAAGTTGCCTCCTCATAAGCTAATTGAATGAAGAATGAATTTT
>NW_018165090.1:371955-374518 GCF_001263595.1 Phalaenopsis equestris
TTTCAAACACCTCTTCTTTCAAACACCTCTTCAAAATTCTTCTCCAATTAAATATTTATTCAAGTAACTAACTTTGGCACGTAAGCGTGAGGTACTTGGCGCTTAGGCGCGGATCATCTGGCGCTTAGGCGCCAATCTTAGGCACATAGGCACCCAAGTTCATTTTTGGACATTTCTTCATTTTTGCTCCAAATTTGACCCTTTTTCACTCCTTTTAACATTTTCATCCATTTGATTGTACCTACAAGAAAATAACAGCAATACCTTTCATTAAAATGCAACATCTCAAAAAATATGTATAAAAATGTGTATAAAAACACTATATATTTTAAGTGTTTCACTCGTCACTGGGAGAGTTTCTACTACTTCCCTGTTGTAGTAGTTATTTCAGTGGTTCAAGAATTTTATGCAAATCTTCTTGAAGCTTCTGATGATGAAGTGTTTGTTCGGGAGAGGGGAGTTGAGTTTGTCCCTGAGCAAATCAATGTATTATACCAGCTACCTTACGGTTGGGATTGGCAATATTCTAAATTCAAGCCTACTGAATCGGAGCTCAATGAGACTATTAGATTTCTGACTGATGACGTGGAGCTTGGAAAGAAAAGAACGACTATAAGGTACTTTCTTTCCTCTTCCATGCTTAATGCCCCATCTAAAGCCTGACATTATTTTATCTTTGCTCGACTTCTTCCTTCAAACCATTTGAGTGAAGTGACTAAGGAGAGAGTCATTTTAAACTATTGTATTCAGAAGATAAAACCTATTGATGTTGTCTCTCTCATCTACAAGTTTATTTTCATGTCCTCCAAAGCTAGTAGTACTTCAGGTTTGCGCTACCCTTCTCTTATTTTTTTTATTTGCAAGCAATTTGGGGTTAAATTTGAGACTTTAAAGGAGCTTCTGCAGCCACTAAAGCCTATCGATAAGGATAATTTGGTCTTATATGGAAGATTTTGTGCTAGATTTTTTGATATTCCATCCATTTTAGCTTTGAGGCCTTCCACCTCTAGTACTTCTACTCATCCTCCTATTAGTTTGAACATTGTAATGGAGCAGTTGCAAATACACCAAGGTGATATTTCTTTTGTACAGTGTCAGCTGCAGGAAAATGAAGAACACTGGGAACATTTGGAACATTTGGAACGTTATCTAAAATAGAAAAGTGATTATGAAGTGAGTTTAAATACTTCCCTAGTGAGCTTTCTGAGAGGAGACCAGAGTGTAGAGTTCCATGCTTATCCTCATTATCAGATGTATGAGCACCTAAAGGTTATGGATAAGGATGATGATGATGATGATGATGATGGTGATGAGCATGAGGAGTAGATATTTTGAGTTTGTTTGTATTTACTTTCCCCAGTTATTGCTGAATTTTGGTTTTTTTTTATTATATTGGACATTGTGTTAGTTATGTTTACTACTGATGTGGAGTCTGGACTTGTTAGTTTTTTTTTTTATTGAACTATTGTTTACCTTTTACTCCATTTCATATATATATATATATATATATATGTGTGTGTGTGTGTGTGTGTGTGTTTATTTGTTCATTAATTGTAGGTTTAATTGAAACATGAGGTAATTGTAGAAAGAATTATTTGGTTTTGTTCCAGGAGCGAATCACTTTGAAGGAAAAATGTATATGATAATTAATGTCAAAGTTTGATTTATTTTAAAATGTATAATTAATAACATATCAATTTATATTAGCAATCAAGATTTTAGAGAAACGATGTCTGTAAGATGAGCAAGCTAGGTTAAGACAAGTAATGATATTTCTTAATTGCAGTAATTTTCATCATTTTTATGTATGCTTGAATTCATTTATGATCAATTCCAGTGATATGTAGATTATAGTAGATTCTTCATATTGTCAGATATAAAAAAATATGCATGTTTAATAGTTGAACAATGAAATTAAATCGTATTAAATACTTCATATGAGTAGTCATGATATATGCATGTTAATATTGTCTTAATAGTTGCATGGTACATTTTTTATTAAGATATTAGATTACATGATGTTTAGATTCCAATGAAGATGTACATGTTAGCTCATTGTATGATTAGATGTATATGTCAGATTATGACTTGAACCTTATTTGACCTTTAGAACAAGTGTAAAGTTGCATCGTTTAGATTATCATATGACCTTGAATTTTAATAGAGTTGCAGGTTTTTTAGTAAGTAAATATAAGTCTCACATGAAAGTAATGTATGCTTTGAATGATGAAATGAAAATATAATATGCATAGATGTTTGTTTGTGCATGTTCAAAGGAGTTCACCCTCTAATTGTACAGATATGGGACGTCAGTGTACCTGTGTGCGTAGAAGTTTTTTTACCACCCTAGATAATTGAGAATTTAGTTTACTAACCGCCGTGCCGGTGAAATAATATCGATTAGGGACGAGTAGACAGAACTTACCACCACAGACAATTGTGATGTATATATCACTAACTGTTGTGCCGACGAGATAATATCGGTGAGGGGCAAGTAAAAATCTTTCTACCCTCGACAATTGTAATGTGTACATTAATAACCGCTGTGTCGACAGCAGCCGAC
>NW_018165090.1:376862-391763 GCF_001263595.1 Phalaenopsis equestris
ATATATATATATTGGAAAAATTAGTATTTTAAAATTTGAAAATACAAGACTGAATCGATCTCATATCCCCAGTAGTTTAAATAAACAAGCCTATCACCGCAAGCAATGCATCCATCCCAAAGAATCGATACACTACTTATTGACGAGGCTCGATTAAATAAACTAAAGAATTTATGACATCTGTTAAATCGGCAAAAAATCATTTTTTATGTTGACTGACAAGTTCCACTATTTAATGCGAAGAATTAAGTAGGGTTTATATTGAGCTAGTTCTTGAAAAGTTTTCTATAAAGGCAATCCCCTATAGCTAATTACATCTTAGATAACCAAAGTCACATAAGAAAGCTCTTGATAAAAATCAGGGGGATATTGTCTTCAAGAATTCCAAAGGGATGGGACTTTTGAAAGTGATCAGACAAAGAGGTGTGAAAGGAGAATGACTCAAATTTGGAATATTGTATTTTGGAATCCAAAGGAAGAGGAACTAGGGGATATTATAGATCCTGAGGAGAACCTTGGTAACTTCCCAAGCTATCTTATGATTTGGCTTCAGTTTTGAGGAAGAAATTATTTAAATGTTTCATCCTACCAATTTTATTAATTAGGGCTTACATTCGTGTGAAACAATCACACAAATAGCCTGGAAGATATGAGGGTTTAGGTCGTGATGAATGGCAACCTCGGAATTCTAAGAAGATTTAGAGCTTATATTGTATAGCAGATCCATACAAAGGTCTAAATAAAAGTTGAGGACTTATGTTGCACTAGGCGGACAACCTCAAAATTCTATGGCTTGTTGTTTAATTTTTAAAGAGAGATATGTTGTCGTAGTTCCTCTTGCTGTTGAAGATGGTTGTGTTACCCACAACACTAGCTCCAAGCTCCTCATCGTAGTAAGTTTAAGTTTTCTAATGTTTCAAGTCCTGATGTCAAATCAAATGTTTCCTAAGGTTATGATTATTTAAATATCATTGGGCGTGTTAAAGTTGATTAGAGTGACACCGGTTAGGATCCCACAGTTCCCTCATTCCAGTTCACTATTTTCTTCGGATTCACTTAGTCTAAATGAATTTACTAAACTCAACTTAATGAGTTTCATACTTTCATTTAGACCGTGGGAAATCTCATTAGCAACCATAGGTTACCTCCTCTGAGGGATTCCTGATCTGCAGACAGAGATGTCTTACTTTAGTTGCAATTTTTGTTTTGTTATGTTTGTGATTAAATTTTGAGTTGTCTTATATTTTGACTGTAGTGGCAGTGAATTTTATCTTGTTTTGATTTCTTAACTTTATTTTAATTTCAGTTTTGTGGCTATCCTAAAAGTTTCAGTTTTGACATGCAGGGTGACCTTGTTGTTTAACATGCAAGTTTGTAGGTAGAAAATGACAAGCAAAAGAAGATAAATAAAAGTAAATTGCAATGCAATGACATAAAAACATACCTGTCAATTCTTCCCGTTCCTCTACCTGAAAGCTCAGTACTTGCAAAGCATATACATAATTTTGTAGGAATTAAAACATGTTTGTAGGTTTGAAGTGTGTCTACCAGACCCTATGTCATACCCTGATGGGTCCAATTTGTTCATCTCTGGGGATGATTCCATTAAATAAATCACAATATATCCAAGTGTCCTCCGAGGTTCCCAAAAGATCATGAAAAGGTCATGGGCAATACCCTAGACATTTCGCAGTCCCTCAAATTGTCTCAAGTTCATTTTGGTCTTATTATGTTTGCTATGTGGTTCACCCCACTCATACCCTTATGCTCAATGAACCTTGATGTTTTGATTACCTCTTTAAGTGGAGTAATTACCACTTGATGTTTCACTTACGAATTATACGGGTAAAGGCCCTTAGGGGCAATTAGGCTTAATTATGGGACTTAGCTGGTTTGATTTATTAAAGATGGGCTTGTAGTGTTTTAAAAAAAAATCAAATTAATTATAGGTCATTTCTAAAGCTCATTAGACAAAATTTTGATTAAGCCTGATTCACTACTAAACCCTTGAAACTTAATGGGATACTTCTTATGAATCATACATCATTTTAGAATTATTAGTTGGGGTTTTTAAATTAATGGATTATGATCTTCCAAAGTCAAACCCCTCACCTTATTATCTTCTTATTCAATTACTCATCCAAATTTCTTCAATATTACAAATTTATCCTTAATGAGACCAAAGTGAGATTGGTTGCTACCATTTATCCCTTTCATTTTTCAATCATCAAGACATGTCAATTAAGATCATTCATTACCCATTTACCCTTTGGTTAAGCCTAAATATTAATTAAGGCTTAAATTCCAAAATTACCATTTTGCCCTTAAGGCCTTAACACCTCATAATTCATTAAATCAAACTCAAATTACTTTAAATTTTTATGTTACCCCATTCATGGGTTAATTAAAACATCAGAGGAGAATGTGTGATTTTTTTGAATTTATTTAATTTTGTAATTATATTTACATACCAAAAAGATAATTTATTATTTTTAATGCAAAAAATAGGAATTTTTAATGAAAATTTAATAACTTAACCAAAATAAAACTCCCGTCCTTAAGAAAATTATCCTTAAGAAAATTACTAGAGGTTCACATAGGTTAAAGGAAGACTTGGACCAATTTTCATGAGTTTTAGAGGATTAATTTAATTATTCAAATTATTTGTTTATTTTGAGTATTATTTAAATAGAAAATTAAATTTTATATATTTCCTAAATCTTTTTGAGTACAGGGAACCCAGAGAAACAAATTTCATATTTTTGTAGTTTATATTAATTATTAGAATTATTTTAGTGGAAAATAAAAGAAAATTCATTTTAAGTGTTTAAAAATTAATATCTTGATTTAGAAAATTAGGAAAATTATTTTAATTGATCTCAAATGACTAGGAAGCCAAATGTGACATTTTAGTTTGTTTTTACAATTTTTAAATTTTTATGATTTTTAATGAATTTTTATTTATTTAAATACTTAAAAATAGCTTAAAAAATGAAGTATTTATTTTAATTCCACTTTATTTTTCTTAGGTTCCTCTGGTCATAAGGAGCTCCCAAAAACCAATTTGGCAATTTTTTTAGTTGTATTTTAATTATTATAACTATTTTAGTGCCAAAAATGTCATTTCACTTGATTAATTCATTTTGGTGGTCAAATATATTCCAATTGACTTGAACTTTTTATGGGAAGTTTCTCCGTCATTAAGTTATAGTGGAGAATGATTTTTATATCATTTACATTTATAATTATTCCATTTTTTTTAGTGATTGGTGACAATTAGGGTTATTCTTAATGAGTTAAACCAAGTTTATATTTTTCCTAGGGTCCTCTGACCACAGTGAATCTACAAATTAAGTTTTTTTATTTTTCTAATTAATATTTTAATTATTATAATTATTTTACCAAAATAAGCATGACACACTTGAAAGATAGAGATCTCTACTTAGAGATCTCCCCTGACCTTAGAAAAATCAATGACGATCCCTCATGACAGAGAGAACCGAAGCTCTAAAGATCAAGTCATGGTGAAATGTCCATGCAAATGGAGAATTCAAATAAGTAATACACTATTTAATCAACTAAAAATCACACATGAATTAAACAAACATGTAACCATTTCCACATTGTTCTCCTCTGTTCACTGAGCATGAGGGTATTTTTATTTTATTTTTATGATTTTTCTATGCAAAGTTATGGATTTTCAAAGATCTGACATTTAAATAAATAAAACCCTACTTTTCTACTTATCCAGTGCGGCACCACCTCATCCTCGTTACTTCCGAGCTTTCCACACGGTGCTCCGTTGTTCGATGCCGCCAGCCACCTTAGTGCTTAGTCAGCCTGCGGTTCATGTCTCATATCCTCGTCCAACGCAATCCAGAGCATCCATTCGATACAAGCGGAAACGAACGGTATCCGTTCATCATCCCCAAGTCCCTAGCCTGAGAGCTGTTGAACTTTAAACCTCAAAATATCTCTCTATACTCAACCAAATCTCTTTGGGTTTGTTTGTATAGACGCGCCTAAACTAGCAGAACATATCCATACAGTTAATCAAGTCTTAAATCAAGTCTATGAGCATGGAGAAATAAAATCAACTTATTTTAAGGGGAGAGTTCAATAACTTTTCCAAAGAGGTGTGGCTTTGATTGGGTGCTTCCAAAAGCTTGAGTTAAGTCCAGGGAGCTCCTAGATGAAGCCTTGGGTCGTGGTGAATTTCCTAGATCCAAATTCGATCAAGGCCGATTTTGGGTGTTGATCAAAGTCTATGCTAAGGTGGCCTGATGATGGGGCTTTTATGGGGGATCTTCTTCTTTCACTTTAGGGATGGTGTAGGTGCAATTAATTTGACTTTGGTGCACTATGGAGCTGTGGGGAATTATGTCCTAGTTTCGGCCTGATTTTGAACTCCAAAATTGAGCTCAGACAGTGGGTTTGAGGGCTGGAAGATGGTTGTATTAAACTCAAGAGGTCTTGAAGAAGCTCTAGGAACAATTTGTCAGGGCCTCCCCAAGGAATTTCAACAACTCTTTTCTTAGCCATGAAGGGTGAGTTTAAATAAGAGGGATCATGTTGGCTCTTAGGTCAGGATGAGGTGGCTGGGATCATGCCTAGGTTGAGGGTAGAAAGGCTCCAATGGCCAATTGGACTGGTGCCACTTGGATGGGTTTAATTTTTTGTTTTGGCCTAGGTGGGGCTCTTAGGTTTTGGTTTTCTGGCAGCCAAGGTGGCCGGTCGGCCAGGCTCAAGTCACCATCCCACTGAGGATGATCAGTGGTGGGCTAATGTGCATCCAATTGGGTTTATGCATGGATAAGGGTGATTAATTTAAGTGGAAAGGACTTCTAGCCCCATTGGAATGGGCTTGGGTGGCTCCTCATGGTTGACCAAAGTCAGGTGAGCCAGTTGAAATGGTGTGGAGAAGTCCCCATCCATTGGATTTGGCTAAGCATGGGTTAGAGTGTATCATTAAAGGGGGTGAAAACTTTTTTAAGAGAGCTTGAAAGTGGCTCTTTATTTTTCCATTAATAGTTTGGTGAGGTGGCAAAGGCTCATAGGGCTCACCTATGGCTTAGGGATGGTTTCATGGCTTGTCCTTGGCTTGGTCAATTTGCATGAAAGGGATTTTTGTATTTATGGGGCATTTTTTTGGAGTTTGTCATGAGGCTTCACTTGGAATAATTTTGGCATGAATTGGAAACTTAAGGAATGATTTTGATTAAATGGATGATGAGGAGAAAAATTGTCATGTGGGCTTTCAATTGAATTTTGGGCTTTTTGAATGACTTAAGGGATTGGGCTTTTAGAATTGGCGATGAATTTGGGCTAAAAATTGGGTCAATTAAATGTTTAATTTGGTGTATGGAGATGTCATGAAGAGCTTCTACATGATCTCAAGTGATTTTAAATTGAATTGAAAAGCCAATTTGGGGATTTAGACATAGGGTCAAAATTGGGGCTTTTTGATTTGGGTTGAAATTAGCTTGCAATTGGATCAAATTTGGCTTGTATTTGGTTTCAATTGGCATTAGAGATGTTGAATTTTGGTTTGGAATTGAAATTGGCCAAGATTGAGGTCAAGGGCCAAGATTGAGGCTAATTGGGGGAATTGGGCCTTTAAGGACAATTTGGCGCTTTTTGTCAAAATGGATCAATTTGGTCAAGCTGGGTCAATGTGAAAGTTCAAAATTGAAAGTGAGAATATTTGGAATGATTTTGGACTTTTTGAAAATTTTGGGTCATGAGGGCTATTTTGGTAATTTTGGCAATTTTGGGGGTATTTTGAGGATTTTGGAATTTTGGTGAATTTTGGTCAATTTAGGTAGTGTGGAATGATTTGAGATGACTTTTCAGCACATTTGGGTATTTTGGGTAATTTTGGTATTTTTAGGCAAAGATTAGGGTTATAGGGGTATTTTGGTAATTTGGTGATTGTGGGCTAGGATGGGCAAGTAAGCCATGCAACCATGTCAAACCAATAGGAGCCATACGAAGACTCATTTTGTATGCTCAATATGCTATTCCTAACCCTCTTAGCCAATGGCTAGGGGTTTGGGTCCACCCATATGAGCTTTCCAAAAGGAGTCAGGAGACCAAATTAAGGGTTCCTAGGGTTTGGGGTGTGTGAGAAAGTGTAGTGTGTGCAAGCTAGCCTAACCAAGACCAGACCACCCAGGGTTAGTCCTAAGGCTTAAACATCCTATGGGAAACTCCTCTTGAGCTCCTCCATACTAACTTCACCTACCATGTGCTTGAGGTTAGAACCAACATGTGAAACTTCAAGTTGAGCAAAGAAGAGTTTAGAATTTCTAATGGTCAGGGTTCCTTTTCTAGTCCTTCTAGTCCTAGTCCTCTAGGAATAATCAACAAGAAAGTCCTATGGCTAGACCCTAGGCTACTAAGGAGGAAACTAGACCTCAACTAAAAGTAAGGTCAACATGAGGATAATGAAGTACAAAATCATTAAAGGTTATTCATATATAGTAATCCTCAAGTTAAAAAAAAAGTAAAAAAAAAATATGTGGGAAGAAGCTTGAGGAGATGCCTAATTAAAAATTGGATTCACTTAAATTATCTTAAAGGAAAAAACTTATTTACATTTCTATACTTATTCTTAATTTTAAATGTATTAGTCAAATCTTTAGTATTACATTATCATATAATTCTATCTTTTTATTCTTCTAAGATTCCCAAGTCAGAAAAATTACAATTATTTTTGTAATGAATAGAAAATCTGAATTCCTAACTTAATTACTAGATACTCTTATACCATACTTCCATCCTGAGTTATTGAAATTTTTTTCTAAAGTTTCATTATCACATTAATAGGCAAAATTATAGTAATCTTTAATGAAATCCACTACCATAAGTTATAGCATTTATTTTATTAAATAGATGAGTTACTTTAGTACGAGTAATCTTTAAGTTTGGGGGAATTGACATGCCTTAAAATGTGATACTTTTATATATACATTTTATGCTCATTTTTAAAGAGAATGCGCTTTAATGGAAGGTATTCTGTGTGTTTTAGATTTCAGGTACAAGAGATGGAGTTTAAGAGAAAAAGGAGCAAAATGGGGTCAAATGGAGCAAAGAAGCACAAAGTGAATGGGCGCCAGACCCCGTACATGGAAATAGAGAGCCCAACGGCAAGATCTGACTCCTAGGCATTGGATAGTTAAAATTGGCTTTTAGAAGGTTGGGCACCACAGTTGGGCGCCTAAGCGCAAGAATCAATTTTGGTTTTTGTGCATTGAATTTGGATCAATTTTGAAGAGGCACTTGAAGTGCCTCTTTGGAATTTTGTAAGTTATTATAAAAGGAGTCATTAGATGCCATAAATTAGACTTCTTTTAGTGTCTCAAGGACTTTGAGAGGTGTGTGTGTGTGTGTTGTGGAGAGTTGTGAGTGAGAGTGTCTTTTTAGTGTGTTTCTTGGTGTGTCTATTGGAGAAAGAAGTCGGCAAGGGAACTTCAAAGGATATGCTTGGGGAGTAGCCTAAGATAAGTACTTTATATATATTTTTTTGAGTTTTTTTTATTTTGTAAACTTGGATTTTAATATAAATCATGTTTGTTTGTGTTATCCCCATGAATTCTGAGTAGTTTTATTTATCTTTCTCCTTGTCTTAAGAAATAATCATGTGTAGGATTAGAATTGTGTAAGATTTCTCTTATTTCATACTTGTGATGATTTATTACTTCATACTTAATTTACATCTTCAATATGACCAATTGGAATGTTAAAATTCATTGTGAATCCATAATGACCTGGGAGGGTTATGTGTTCCTTAACTAGTAAGAATCACATTAATCTGGTGGGTGTTAAGGTAGCCCATTAGTTAGTGAAAATAGATGGGGAGATAAGATTTGGTGAGCATAAGTTTGTGATTCTAGGGTGACTACTAGAACCTTAATCAATTTGATCTAGAGTTTGGAATTTAAAGCTAGGTTAGTCCAAAAGAATGAGCATAGTAGATAATCTAGAAGTGACAGGCTAGAACCTATCCAGCATAACCAAGGATTTAATAACTTAAATTTAGGTTAGTCAATGTTCTTTATGCACTCAAAAGAGGGTAAAGAATATGTATGCTCCTATTTGTCACAAAACAACCTTTTTACTATTAGACATTTGATTCCTGCACTGATTATGATCTCTTTGCAAGGGGAGATAACTTTCATGTAACTTAAACTTTTCTACGTAAAACTAGTTTAGAAAAACTACATGTTCTCTAAACTTTGAAATAGAATTAGTAGGAATTTAGTAACTTCTACTTTTATATAAACTTGCTACCATATTTCCTAACTAATTGTCTCAAGTTTAAAAAAAGTTTTACTATGTCCATAAAAAAAGCTTTGCCTTCCATGTGGGATCGATACTGGGGTTTTAAAAGAAAATCCTATATTACTTTAAATGATACATATACTTGTGTAGTGCCCCTGGTGAGTAAACTATTAATCAAATTCTAAATTCTAAAAAATATTCATTATGCACACTAGCTGCTAAAATAAATTGGGTCAAAGTTTTTGGCCATTTTTTTGGAAATTAAAATAATTGTGTGGGCTTCAAGTTTTTGGCACAATAACTGTGTATATGTTGGTCAGGTTACTTCTAGATTAGAAGTTTTGAAGCCAATAATTCTTCCATCATCTTTTCTAACATCTATATCTGCACATCTCTTTGTCTTAACCCATCAGACATATATTGAGTTGTATTGGTGGGAGATCTTTTTCAACTATTATGCAAACACTGATACTAGTATCAAAATTGCATTTTGACTCACAGGGAAAAATTTCATGATTTCTTTCATTCTCCTCTTCAATATTTCTAACTATTCATCCCTTTTATTTAGTTGATTTAAAAGATGCTGAGCTATGTTTGGTGCAACAATTTCCTCAACCATAATATCTTGAAGTTCATCTTCATCTTATCACTTTCTTAGTGAAACACTAGTTTAAACCATCATAATAGTGGTAATTTCTTATGAAGTTTCTAAGGCTTCATCTTATTCCTTAATTTGTTTAATGCTAGCCTCCAGTTCACTTAGCACGTCATCAAAAATTCTGCTTCTAACCTTCTTCAGAACAACTGGTTGTCATTAAAATCTAAATTTCAAGGCTTGGTGTGAGTCTCTCATAGATTCCTTTCCTATATCCATGTTAGGTGTGATTTTCTAATAGTTATCTTTCCTTCAAGTTTGTCAACCCATTGGTTCCATGCTCTTATAGTGTGGACTGACACCATATGGCTTATAGGTTTTGGGTAAATCTTTTAATCTTAGCATTATCTTTAAAAACCCAAATCATTAGGTTAGGTGTGTTTCTTATCATGGTTTTCTTTCCTATCTCCATGTTAGGGTTGATTTCCCCAATGGTTGCCTTTCCTTCTTGTTTATTGATCCACTACTTCCTTGTTGTTCTAGTGTGGATTGACATCTTAACCTGTAAGTCTAAGGTAGGCTTTTGACTCATAGTGTTGTCATTGAAAACTCAAATATTTAGGTTTGGTGTGAGTTCTCTTACAACTTCCTTTCTTATCTTCAGGTTTCACATTATGTTTCCGACTGTTTCCTTTCCATTGACGTTGTTCACCCACTAACTTCCTTATTATTATAGTGTGAATTAGTACCTTAGTCTAGAAGCTTAAGGCAAGCCTTCTACTTCTAGTATTATCATTGAAAACCAAAATCATTATGTTAGGTGTGAGTCCTCTCAAAGCTTTCTTTTGAATAACCAGCCAAGGTGAGATGTCCCTAGTGGTCGCCTTTCCTTTTAGATTTGTTTATTGTCAATCGACACCTTGGTCTGTATGTTTAGGTTGACCTTCCAATCCTAGAATTGTCATGAAATCCTAAATCTTTATGTTAGGTGTGAACGCTCTCATGCCTTTCTTCTCTATCTCTAGGTTAGGCGCGATGCCCCTGCAGTTGTCTTTATTTTGGGTTTATTTATCCACTATTTCTCTACTATTACAGTGTGGAGTGGCACCTTGACCTCTAGGTCCATGGTAGGCCTTTTACGCCTAGCATTTTCATTAAAACTTAAATATTTATGTTAGGTTTGAGGCGTTTCATGCATTACCTTTCTTAGAATTACAAATTAAATATTTTTCAGACAATATTGTTTAAAAACCTAGCATGAATTTTTAGTAAATTTCATTTATATAAACCTTAAAACTCATCATTTAAATTTTCCAACTCAATTAAGTTCAAATTTTAAATGTTCATTCTAACCTAACCAAAATTGAAATATGAATTAAAATTCTAAAATACAAATTTAAAATAAATCAATTCCAACTATTTAATGGCGACACTCATCTGGGACTTAGTTGGTCGCTGATCCTGACTTTCTAAATAGATAGAAGTAAAAGGTGATGTATGCAATTAATTTTCTTAATAGATATTCTTAATTTGCAACGGCTGCCAAAAACTTGATCCAAAACAAAGGCTAGGTAAATTTTTCACTATGAAGTAAATAAGAATGCAATTATAATATTTCAATATGGGATACTATGCAAGTATATGTATCGTTATCAAGTAATATAGAACTTTTTTGATCAAGTCCCGAATATGGAACCCATGGGAAGGATTAGTTTTAGATGACAAAATACTTAGCAAATTATATTTTTACTCAAACTTAATATGCTAAATTAGGAATGAAAGTTAGATTCCTTTTGTAATTTTTGTTTAATTTGAAAATAAAGTATGCTACTAATTAACTTAGCTAAAATACTTGCAAGATGAAGGCAATATAAGTAAATTATCTTTTTATCTTTTTCCTTATCATGAATCACTTTTTCCTTATCATGAATCAGTGATAAATATAGAAATTTAGTTGTGAAAGTATACTAAATGTGTTTTGCCAAATAGGAGCAAGAATATTCTTTACCCTTACTAGAGATGCTATAAAGAACATTGGTTAATCTATAGTTTGAATAGTCTTGAAGACAAGCTAGGCAAGAAAAAATACTAGTTCTCACTCTAGAGTTCTCTCTTCTCCCTCCACCTGGGGGCTAACATCTCATATCAAAACATAAAACTATAAATCAAATTGGGGGCTTCAAATTGGGGGCAATCAAATTGGGGGCTTTAGTCTGTCATTCTAAAGTCCTATAATTCTACACCCTTTAAAATATGTTTCCCTATTTATTTGCCCTCAACTCCATGAACTACATTCTCATTCAAGAAATCAATATTTGATTCCAACCATTTGTTGACCGAGATAAAACCATCTCGAATCTTACATGTTCTCACAACAAGTATTAACATCTTATTTACTAAAATTAAGAAGTAAATGAAGTGTAGGTCTTGAATCATGACAACTTCATCCAACATCAAATTCTTATACTTCACATAACTTCCTTTAAACATTTAATCACTTATCATTTTAAGGAAAAAAGATGAAGAAAAATACTCAGAATTCATGGAGAAAATACAACCACATAAAGGTTTAAAAGTAGAAATCATGCATACAAACAAGAAATCTAAATTAAAAACCAAGTGTTGTCACAAAGATAAACACTTAGCTCAAATTATCTCCATCAAATATCTAGAAGTTCCTTTGAATTCTCTTCCTTCTCTCACAATACAAACTAATACTCAAAATAAAATAAAATAAAATAAAGGTGGTCGGCGACGACAGCGATGGGCAGCGGTGGCGGTAATGTGAACTTTTGGTGGGTGGTTGATGGCCCCTTCTCCTGGATAATCTAAGTCTTTTCTTATAAAAATCCAAGGAATGCCTTGGTGTCTCTTCAAAAAGGTGTCTCCATTCAATGAATCTTCTAGAAGTTGTCTCCTTATAAGCCAGTTAAATGATTTTTCGTGTCCATGGGTTATTTCCCACATTTTTATCAAGGGCTGCTTCAAACACCTCTTCAAAATTTCGCTCTAATTAATATTTCTTCAAAAAACTAACTTTGGCGCTTAGGCGCGGATCTGGGCGCTTAGGCGCCCCAGTTCATTTCGAATATTTCTTCATTTTTGCTCCAAATTTGACCCATTTTCACTCCTTTTAGCTTTTTCCACCTATTTGATTGTACCTACAAGAAAAGCACACAAATACTTTCATTAAAGCACAATATATCAAATATAGGTATAAAAATGTGTATAAAAATACTATATATTTTAGGTGTATCAAAATCCCCCAAACTTAAGATTTTGCTTGTCCTCAAGTGACTTTTCAATCTTTAAAACCCAACATAAGTTGATATTGTATATGAGTTTCTTTAGGAGTTACCAAAATTTAGATTTAGAAATATATTAGTCCAATTTAGAAAAAATATTAGCAAATGAGAGCAACCTTAAATTTAGAAATTTTTAATGTTAAGAAATTTGAAAATATGAGTTCCTATCTAATTCAGAAATATGGTAAATTTTCTAAATATAGAATTTAGGTATTTTGTTATCTCTACTTAAACATTTTATTAAGCATAATTTTATTTACTATATTATACCCTTAAGCTTATGAATTTCTCAAGTCTTATACTTTCAAAAGATCAAATGTGGAACCAACTTTTGATGGAACCAACTTTTGATTAGGCAACTTTTGATTAGGCACTAATCCTCAAGCTTCTCCTCCCTTTTCTTTTCTTTTCTTTTCTTTTTCTTTTTCTTTTTCTTATTTTCTTTTTCTTCTTATTTTTTTTAGGCAATGATTACTATATATGGATAAGCTTTTAATTGTTTTGAATTCCACTCTTCCTTTCCTAAAGCAAAGTGTTGATAATTTTCTTTTACTTAAAAAAACATAATAATAGTTTTGAAAATTAATTTCAATAAAAGAGTTTTAAGTTTTGAAAATAAAAGGTCTAAATTTTTAAATTTTTCAAAAATACATTTTTTCTTATTAAAGATAGTTACACTATATTTAGCCTTTTTCACACTAAAAATTTTTAACTTTAAGTTTTTTTTCATTACTATAAATTTTAAATAAATTTTCTTACTTAATTCTAAAATTAAAATTTTATTTCCCTAATATAACTTCATATACAAAATCATTTTTCAAATCAAAATCAAATTTCTTTAAATACAGTTGAGAACAAATAAACTTTTAAGTTTCTTTAAAACTTTTCATTCCCCCAAACTTAAATTTTTTAATAGAAATAAAACATTTCATCATCATATATAAAAGCAATGAAAACTAACTATAACATACTTGCAGGAATTTTTATATTTTAAATATGCAAGTACAAAAATTTAAAAATAGGAGTAAAAAAATTAAATTGATCAAATTTTAATTTTTAACATATAGAGATTCATTAGACTTCTATGCAGTGGGTATAACTGAAAAGCAAATAAACACACTAACAAACTAACACAATTACAATATAAAGAAAAATAACTGGTAGTAAATTGAAAATTTTAAACATTCAATTTTAAGAACGAGTTAGCTAAATTCTAAACCTTTCTGAGATTCCAGCATTAAGTTCAACAAACACTAACTAAATACAACAAAACAACATAATAAACATATTTATTACCACTCAAACATACTAACTACACACAAAAATAAAAATACATTATAGTAGGTGTACTAAACAAAACACAACAACTAAAACTAACAATCTCAACAATCTCAACTGTAAACAACAAAGTACAGAATACATGTACCATCAAAAGTTCATAATAATACATAAACAGAAAATAACATAAAACAGAAAATAGAACTACAAATCCAACTAAGTATCATCTTCCTCATCACTATCATCACTACACCAAGCAGCAGTAGGCTCATACGGTGGATATCTAGGGTACTGAGGAAATACTACATCTAAGTTACCTCTATTGAGATGCTCCATGGTTGTGTTGTACTCCTCATAATCACTTCTTATTTTCATATACCCATCCATAAGCTCAACAAAATGCTCTAAATTTTCCACTTTTTCATTGGTATAAATAACATTATTCAATATTCTTTCCATAAACTGTGACTGAGTACAGAACCAGAACTCTGACCTCGTGATGTAGAAGCATTTGAAGTAGAGGCTTGTGAAGTAGAGGTAGCAGAACTACTGGAGAATCCACCCTTCCAACCAAAAAGAGAATGATGTGAATAAGTCTTCACATTTACACTGGTAATGGGATTCAGAGGCTGTAGGATCTCATCACAGTTATCATATCTAACACCAGCCTGCTCACATAACGAAAAGATCAAGGATGCAAATCTCAAACCTGTGGTAGTAGCAGCAATGACAAAATTGGTAATAACTCCATAAATTAATCCTCCAATATCAACCGACTTGGACTATTGAATACAGTAGTTCAGAGTTGCTCTCTCTCGAGTCACTTCACTCAAATGATTTATAGGAAGTAGACAAGAAGAAATAAAATAGTGCCTAGTGAAAGCGACTTTATATATGCTTAAAAATACAAGAATTTGATATTGTTGCTAAAATATTTAAGTCACCGACAACGGCGCCAAAAACTTGACAACGGTTATAGATTTGATAAAAATATGTATAAAATATTCAATAATTGCAAAGTGATATTTATCAATGCAAATATATGTATCGCTCAAGTAATACAGGGCTCTAATGGAGTCCTAGATATCAATCCCACAGGGAGTAATACTATAGGCTACAAATTAGGATTTAGAAAATCAATACTTAATCACAACAATACAGTTCAAATTACTTATTTGTCACTAATACACAATTAAAATAAATATGTAATTTTAACAAACTCTTAATTAACTAATTCTACTAATAAAGTTTCTAATGGCAAGCTCAATATATAAGAAAGCATCCTTCTCCTTGTCAAGAAATTAAAGTGAATGGATAAAGTGAATTAGTTCAAATTGTATTGTGCCAAATAGGAGCATACCTATTCTTTACCCTTTGGTCCAGGCATAAAGAACATTGACTAATCCTATGCTTGGTTACTGAATCTGCAGCTAGGCTGGG
>NW_018165090.1:392084-395453 GCF_001263595.1 Phalaenopsis equestris
GACAAAGAAAACTACTCAGAACTCATGGAGAAGATACGACAAAACTTAGAACTTATATATAAAAGCAAAGTTATACAAACTTCAATAAGTAAATACCACTTATCTCTAATTCCTCCACAAGTAAACTCCTCGAAGTTCCTCTGAATTTCTTCTTTTCTTTATAGCACACAGAATTCTTCTTCGAAGCGGCAATGAGGAAGAAATCTCTCACTTTCCCTCCACTCTTACAATCTCTCGAAGAATTTCTCACAATAATAACACTAAATTAAACTCTCTACACTCTACAAACAATAAAAACTCAGCGGACAACACCACGGTCGACTGAGCCTTCGCATTGACGAAGCACGACTCGTCAAACTCAAGTCGCCTCTTTTGTCGCGGAGCCATGTCAATCTAATCAAAATCATAAAAAATTTCAAAATACACTTCAAATACTCAAATAATGGCTTCCAAGAATGACTCTAAGAGTTCAAATCTAAATTCCATGAATTTTTTCCAAATATTTTCTCCACACTCTCAATTTTTTTGGATCTTCTCAATGTGGAAGAAATTCAAGGTGAAAATCAAATATTTTTAGGTTGGAGTGAAGCTCTTACCTAGAGATGATAAAATCCAGTGTCTAAATGCCTTGAAATCACCCTAAATCTAAGATCTTCAAGCCCTAGATCAAAATTTTCATTTTTTTAAGAGGAAGGGGATGATGAATAGTGTCGGATGACTGGTCAAAATCGTGGTTAAAAGTGTTTTTTTGGGATCTCACCGTCTGCGGGGTCTTCAGCACCGTTAGCGAGATCTATTGAATTAAATAGCCTAAGTCTCGGGAAAAATCTGCCGTCAGCGAGATTTTCAAATTTGGTTTAATTTCCAATTTTTTGCGATTTTGATCAATTTCAAGCCTCGATGACATCCGTTCAATCATTCTAGACATAAATTTTAAGTGATTAAATGATGTACTAACGCAAATAAACATTCACAACACAAAACCTTACAATTATATATAAATTCCAAAAGTTACAGTACACGTTACGCGGCACACATAAGTTTGGTATTTTCTCAACCTCAATACATCAATTCAGCGTCGCAATCCAAGCCACAACACTCTAAACGCTGAAAATAAACATCCTATGCTCAATCTCAACAATACTCAGATCTAAAAGAAAATTTAGAAAGTGACCTAAGCACATAAGTTCAAATCAAATCACACACTTAGACATACAGGTGGCAAAGTAAATCTACTACTCTTTCAATTCTGTGCTTGTTTCTCCTCTGATATCACCCATTGATTGAACATGAACGAAGAGGTTATAGAAGGGTCGGTATGCGAATTTTTCAGTAGAGTCCTCTTCTATCAATCCCTTCTTCCTCATCAATCTTATCAAACTTCCTTCGATATGTTCAGATTGATCAAAATGCTCTTTCATCCTCCAGTCTAGATGATCGAAAAAATTAGAGATATTGTTAATTGCATTCATAACATTTTGCACCTCTTTCTCTAGTTTCTTGATTCTGTGCAGGATCACTAGTGTCTTGTTCGAAACTAAAGGCTGAATAGGAAGTGAATTCTAAGACGATTGATCCACAATAATAGTCATATCATTCTCATCTTCATTGGCTGGGAATTTCTCGATTGGGTCCAAAGGCTTCCAAGGTTGAAGTACTTTTTCCCAATTCTCATAAGATACTTGGAACCGACTGCAAAGTAAGAAAATTGTTGAAGGATGTCCAAGCCCATAAGTTGATCCATGAATGATCAAGCACAAAACAGACTTCACAATTATTGATCCAATATTGATCGACAGTCCCATTTGGATGCAGTAATTCAGAATAGCACTTTCTTTAGTAACTTTACCGATCCTCATCATCGGTAATAGTTTTGTAGAAATGAAGAAGTGCCTATGTTTATAAATGGGGTTTAGAAGTGTCGCAAAAAAATTAACATACATGTTTTCTCTCATTTCCCAGTCTTCAGTCTCGTTTGTAAAATATTGGTAGATCTCATTCATTAGGTTTCTTGTCAGGACGAAGTTAGAATAATGGCAGACAGGAACATTCTCGATCATATATAACTCGTTAATCCGTGCAGGAGTAAAAGTTATACATCTACCTCGCACATAGATGACTCCTTGGTTTATTCCATGCAAATTAGCACAAAACATCTTCACCACTGGAACGACTACGGCGGCTGTAGTGTAGCACAACACTTCCCATCGTTGTCGCACAATCATCTCTTCAATTGCTGTGATTGTTCAATCCTTGATTCATGAATCCTCTTTCTTTGATTAATCTCCTCTTTGTCAGCACTTTGTTGAAGATTCGCTGCGCCTCGGAACTAATGAACTTTCTCCACTTAAACACTCGAAATCTAAGGTTTTTAGTGGAATTAGACTCCATAGGGATGAATTTGGTGGAATTTCAATTTGTTTTTGGGGTAATACAAACTTAAGAACAAAATTTAGAAGTTTACAGGGAGTAACTCCAGCCTAAAATCGCCAAAAACCATCATTTCGAACTCTGGAAACCGTCATCCCGCTATTCTCGTCGTCGGTGGAGTCGATGGCGCCGTCGATGAGCCTTTAGAATGAATTGCCTGGACTCTCGGGAAAAACCCACCGTCAGCGGCGTCAAGCCCGCCGTCGGCACCCATGACAAAAATTTCATAGTTTTTCTCTGGTCCGAATGCGTTCCAATTTTCTTTATGGACCCAATTTTTATGATGATTCAAGGGTAAATATGAGTAGTAGAGTTCAATACTACCACAAACTAATGATAATTTCCAATAAAAATACTATAATCACAAAATAAAGATAACTATGGGTTGCCTCCCATAAAGCGCTTGGTTTAACGTCGTCAGCCCAACCTATTCAGGTATTACTCAGGTTGACTGACCATTAAAACCACTTTAAAATTGGGTTTTTTACCCTCAAAATATGGCTTTAATTTGTGTCCATTTACTTTAAATCTATTCCCAGTCTTTTGATCTTTAATTTCAACAGCTCCGTAAGTATAAACTCGAGTCACAGTAAAGGGTCCTAACCAAAGAGACTTCAATTTCCTAGGGAATAACTTCAGCCTCGTATTGTAAAGCAAAATTTCTTGTCTTGGTTCAAATTTCTTCTGGTTAATCTTTTGATCATGCCATAACTTTAGTTTCTTCTTATAAATTATTTCGTTATCATAAGATTCATTTCTTAATTCTTCCAATTCATTCGATTGAAAAAATCTCTTCTCACCAGCATCTTTTAAATTATAATTGAATTCTTTAATCGCCCAATATGCTTTATGCTCCAATTCTACTGGTAAGTGCCAAGTCTTTCCAAAAATCAGCCTATAAGGAGTCATTCCAATAGGAGTTTTATAAGCAGTCCTGTA
>NW_018165090.1:395617-397155 GCF_001263595.1 Phalaenopsis equestris
TCAGTGATAATCATTCTAGGCATTCCGTATCTAGTGAAAATATTTTTCATTAGAAATCTTGAAACACTTTTAGCATCAAAACGAGGTAAAGCTTGTGCTTCAATCCACTTTGAAACGTAGTCTACCGTAATTAATATGTATAAGTTCCCAGATGAAGGAATAAATGGTCCCATGAAATCTAATCCCCAAACATCAAAGATCTCAACTTCTAACATGAAATTTAGAGGCATTTCATTTCTTTTACATATATTGCCTACTTGTTGGCATCGATCACAAGTTTTTATGTATCTGTAAACATCTCTAAAGAGAGTAGGCCAATAGAATCCAGCTTGTAAAATTTTATACGCAATTTTATCAATCCCAAAATTTCCTCTAAATTCAGAATCATGACATTTCTGAATGATTAGTTTAGTTTCTTCATAAGGTACACATCTTCTCATAATAAGATCCTTACATTGTTTATATAAATTAGGTTCATCCAAAAAAATATGCTTTCGCATCATGAATGAATTTTCTTTGTTGTTGCAATGTCCGCATAGGTGGAAAAATATCACTTATAATATAATTAACAATATCAGCATACCATGGTATTTTTCACTCTTTAATATTATAAAATTGTTCATCAGGGAAATTATCTGTAATTTCGATAATTCATGATATTCTAATCTCGCCAAATGATTAGCAATTTGATTATCAATTCTCTTTCTATCAATAACCACAAAATCAAATTCTTGCATCAAAAGTATCCATCTAATTAACCTTGGCTTGACATCCATCTTTTGCATCAGATATTTAATAACAGAGTGATCAGTGTGCACGACACATTTAGTCCCAATTAAATAAGATCTAAATTTATCAAAAGCATACACAATAGCCAGTAACTCTTTTTTAGTAACAGTATAGTTAGTTTGAGCATCATTAAGAGTTTTACTAGTGTAGTATATAACTTTAAAAATCTTTTCATACCTTTATCCAAGAACAACTCCAATAGCATAATCACTAGCATCGCACATCAGTTCGAATGGTTTCTCCCAATTAGGTGAAACTATAATAGGGGTTGTGATTAGTTTTTCTTTTATTAACTCAAAGACATTTAAACAGTTTTCAGTAAATTCAAATTTCATGTCCTTTTCTAAAAGTTGGCATAGAGGTTTAGTAATTTTTGAAAAATCTTTAATATAACGCATGTAAAAACCAACATGTCTAAGAAAACTTCTAACCTCTCTTACATTATGAAGAGGTGTTAATTTAGATATAACTTGAATTTTTACAGGGTCTGCTTCCATACCATATTCTGAAATTTTATGCCAGAACACACTTCCTTTTGCAATCATAAATTGACATTTCTCCCAATTTAGAACTAAATTAGTTCTTCCGCATAACTCCAAAACTTTTTCAAGATAATTTAAGCATGTGTCAAATGATGTTCCAAATACATAGAAATCATCCATAAACACTTCTAATCCATCATCAATTAACTTACTAAATACAGACATCATACATCTCTGGAATGTTGCAGGTGCATTACATAATCCGAA
>NW_018165090.1:397230-398214 GCF_001263595.1 Phalaenopsis equestris
GTCGGTATATCCATCTAAAAAACAAACTAAAAAACAAAAATATCTGTGCCCAGTAAGTACTATCTCTATTTGGTCTAAAAACGATAAAGGGAAGTGATCTTTCCTAGTGGTAGTGTAAAATTTTTCACCGATAGCACACGATACAGTGAAACAATCTGGATCTTTTAATTTTTCAAGAAGCTTTTACTGAATAATTGCACTACACTCTTCGCTATGTGCAACAGTCTCATTATCAATGAACTTCCTTTTCTTGTTCAAGATATTTTTCAAAAATTTCACATAATTGGGCATTTTCTCTAAAGCTTATACAAAGGGAATATTTACCGTTAATTTCTTAAGAATTTCTAAAAACTTGGAGAATTATTTATCCTTTTTGTGTTGCTTTAATCTTTAAGGAAACGGTGGTGGAGGTTTCTCCACAGTAATTTTCATTGGTGTAAGTGGATATTCTAAATCTATGTATTCATGATCTTTTTCTTTCTCTATATCCACTTTCTCTTTTTCAGTTTCTGTTTCTTTGTGCACTCTTGTTTCCAATTCTTTTCCACTTTGTAATTGTATCTCTTTTATCTGTTCTTTTCCTTGATCTTTAGGATTTGGTTCCACAGTACTAGGAAAAGTTCCAAATGTTCGGTTACTAAACGCAGTAGCAATATGCCCCAATTAGTTTTCGATATTCTTGATAACAGTTCCTTGATTTTGTTACTGGTTTCCTTGAATTTGTAATTGATTTCCTTGATTCTGCAATTGTTGACCCATGTTTAGTATCATCTCTTCCATAGACAACTTCTTTTCCTTAAATTGAGTGTTACTGTTAAATCCTGAAGGACAAGAAGGTCTACAAATAACATTTTCTTGGTTGGATGAATTTCCCAATGGGTTCACTGGGTTGTTTACCCATTGTTGATTTGTAGAAGAATTGTTATTCCAATTAAAATTAGGATGATTCTTCCAACCTGGGTTATAATAGTTTGAATAAGGATT
>NW_018165090.1:398590-399335 GCF_001263595.1 Phalaenopsis equestris
CATTTCTAAGTTTAGCAGTTTTGGATGGAGGGAAATATTTGGATAGAAATTTCTGTGAAAGTTCTCCCCAAGTTCTAATAAATCCAGGTGCTAATGAATTTAACCACATCTTAGCCTTATCCCTAAGTGAAAAAGGAAAAATACTAAGTCTAACAGCATCATTCGAAACTCTCTCATATTTAAAAGTAGCACAAAGTTCTAAAAAACTAGCGACGTGTAAATTAGGATCTTCATTTGGTGTACCTCCAAATTGATTGTTTTGTACCATTTGGATAATAGCAGGTTTAAGCTCAAATGAATTAGCAGCTACATCAGGATTTTGGATAGATAAGTGAATTTCGTTTGTTTTAAGATTCACATAATCTCGTAAAGGTCTAGGTTGATGTTCATTTTCTATTCCTTGATTGTTCACGTTGTTTTCCATTGAGTCAGGATTTCTAGGTTCTTTTCTTAGTTTTCTAATTCTTCTAACAGTGCGTTCTAATTCCGAATCGTAGGGTATAAGATTTTCAGGTCCAAATTTACGCATACAATTGAAATCAGTACACAGAAAAACAGTTAACTAGATATAAAAATAAGTTGCAATTCAAGTAAAAGTTTTCTAATAGTTCTAATTTGTCTTTTACTCTAATTATGATTTTTTTTACTTCCCGGGAATACAAGAATTTGATACTGTTGCTAGAAGATTTAAGTCCCCGGCAACGGCGCCAAAAACTTGACAATGGTTATAGATTTGATAATGGTT
>NW_018165090.1:399431-399862 GCF_001263595.1 Phalaenopsis equestris
TACGTATCGCTCAAGTAATATAGAGCTCTAATGAAGTCCTCGATATCGATCCCAGAGGGAGTAATACTAGAGGCTACGAACTAGGATTTAAAAAATTAATCTTTAATCACAACAATACAATTCAAATTGCCTATTTGCACTAATAGGCAATTGAAATAAATATGTAATTTTAACAAACTCTTAAGTAACTAATTCTACTAACAAAGTTTCTAATGTAAAGTTCAATATATAAGAAAGTATCCTTCTCCTTGTCAAGAAATTAAAGTGAATGGATAAAGTGAATTAGTTCAAATTGTATTGTGCCAAATAGAAGCATACCTATTCTTTACCCTTTAGTCCAGGCATAAAGAACATTAACTAATCCCATGCTTGGTTACTGAATCTGCGACTAGGCTGGGAGGATATCGGCTCTCACTTCGGAGCTTCCACTA
>NW_018165090.1:400084-400426 GCF_001263595.1 Phalaenopsis equestris
AATCAATTGGTCAGATTGAAAGTAAATTAAGATCAAAGTGAAAAGATCATCACAACTTCTTTAACATTCTCATGGCTCAACCAATTTAAATCACCATTTCACAAAATCTCAAGACAAGGAGAAAGACAGAGAAAATTACTCAGAACTCATGCAGAAGATACGACAAAACTTAGAACTTATATAAGTAAAGTCATACAAACTTCAATAAGTAAATACCACTTATCTCTAATTCCTCCACAAGCAAACTCCTCGAAGTTCCTCTGAATTTCTTCCTTTCTTTACAGCACACAAAATTCTTCTTCGAAGCGGCAAGGAGGAAGAAATCTCTCACTTTCCTTCCAC
>NW_018165090.1:400661-426180 GCF_001263595.1 Phalaenopsis equestris
GCCGGCGGCCTTCTAGAATATTTGATTCTGGACTCTCAGGAAAAACCCGCTAAGCGTCGTTGGGCTCGTCGTTGGCGCCCTAGTTCAAATCTTCATATTTTTGTCCTTTTTGCTCCAAATTCGCTCATTTTTACATCTTTTTTCTCCAATGACCATAATTCAACATACCTGCAACAAAATATCAAAAACACCCTTCTTTAAAATACCCTTCTTTAAAATGCAATATCATCAATATTAGTATAAAATAGGTATGAAAATCTCAACATATTTTTCTTTGGTCACCTAGCCTTTGCATTCGCATCCAACTTTGAGGCAGAAAAATTCACTCTTCTTTCATTTGTAATCTTCTATAATCCTCTCCCATAAATTAAAGATAATATAATTCAGTTAAAAATGATATAATCAGTTAAAAATGATATAATCTCTTCTAACTCCTCCTCAGTAGGACTATTGTTAGCACAAAAACACAAAGTACTAGGAGGCAGATGGTAAAACTCATTAATTATCTCAGGAGAAAATGGTATTGTCTTCCCCCGCACTATGACTCCTTCTTCATAATCCTCTGAGAGGTTTGCATAGAACTCTTGCACAATAGAGATCACGATGACAACAGAAAAATAACAGAACTGCTCCCACTGGTGGCTAACAATCAACTCCTCCACGACTCCTCCTTGACTTTTAAAACATCGCTCAACAATTTATTTCCTTGTATGTAAAGCATCACTGTACCGATCATGAGCTCTCGAACTACCAATTTTACTCGAATCAAAATAAATCCCAAAATCAACTCTATATCATAAAACACAACTCTTAAAAGCTTAAACTAACAAATCTATGCATTTTCCATCAATTTTTCCAAAAGTTTCACCATGAATAGTGATTTTCGGGTAGATTATGAATGTGCTCAAAATACATGGTGAAAATCACAAATTTTTGCATAGAAGTGAAGCTCTTACCTCAAGAAGATCAAATCTATCAAATTTGGCTTGAATCCACCAATAAATCTTCAAAATAAGTGATGCCCTAGCCTAGAAATCGCGAAGAACCGAAGGTAGAACATGAAGTTGGGGAAAAAAATGGAGATTTCAAAATTCACTTAAAACCATTTGCGAACCAATTTTCATGAACCGGCGCGTAAGCGCGAAGGGGTTCAGCGCTTAGGTGCCAGTCTGTCGGTTTAGTCAGCGCTTAAGTGCGGGATTTGGCGCTTAGGCGCCAGTGCACAATTTTTTATTTTTTCCATTTAAGTGAAATGCGCTCTTAGCATAAGTCAACCAACCCTCTATGGTCTCAAAAACTATGTATACTATTTTCTTCCCTCTTGCTTTCTTCAAACTCAAAATTTCACCAATTTAAGCTAATTTGATTCAACACTAAATACACAAAATTTTTCACAAACAAAACATTTACATTCATTCAGAAACAATTACAAACATTTTAAATACATAAATTCTCAATCCAAATTGTCTTGGAAGAGAAAACTCCTAACACAGACTCTAAACAAACTTAACACATAAAAACATTTAAAACTCTCTTAACATTAACAAACAATATTAAGCACTCAAAACACTAAACAAAGAACTTAATCATGAACTTAATTTCATTCTCTAGTTGATGGAACAAATTCTAGCCTAGCGTTAGTTTCTCCTTCAGCATTTGGAATGTATATCTGAAAGAACGGACTATGGTTAATAACTCTGTTTGAATCTTCTTAAATCCATTTGTTCTTTAGATACATGTCCTTGTTTACTTATTATATAGAACTGGTATGGCTAAACTGCATCCTTAGTTGCCATCCCATATGATCTAGATGTGCGTTAACTTCCATCACTTTTGCTTCAAAGGAAGTCACGTTAGCCTCAATCTTAGTGATCTTCTCCACTATTCTTTCAATACTAAGGGCTAGAAAACCATTATACATCTCTTACGCACTCTGACTAATAAGCTTCTTTCTCATTACTTCCTCCTTCTTCTTCAAATCACTCTCCCAAGATGACATTTTTTTGAGTTTCTCTCTTTTTCACTTGAAATTTAAGGTTAGATGAAGGTGTGGTGAGATTTCTACTCATACCCCATTTATTTATAGGCATAAAACTCCCCCATAACTCCTAGGCACATCTTAGAACTACTCTTACATGTTCAAGCCAACCAATTTGCAGTTTATAGCTTCTAGAAATCAAAATTTGCACATGTTTTTTTAACTGTCACGCTTAAGCGCTGGATCTTGGCATTTAACCGCCAGTGCTCAATTTAGCATAGGTCAACTTAACATACAAACATTCATTCTAACACGTTTAAGTCATCTTTAAATGTCTTAAAATTATTACTAAATCATTATATATTCAAAATACTACAATACTGCCAAAATTTTCTAAATCACACACAACAACATAACGATACAAACAAATGCACAGATAACTATGGCGTGCCCCACAGAGCGCTTTGTTTTACGTCGTCAGCTTGATGTAACGAGTGCTTATTCTGGTTGACCCAACATTAGAAAATCATTTAATTTAACTTGGTCACCTAAAAAGTAGGGTTTCAGCCTGTGACCATTCACTTTAAATATTTTATCAGTCTTAGGATCTTTAATGTCCACAGCTCTATAAGGATAAACTTTCATCACAACAAATGGGCCCATCCACCTGGACTTAAGTTTGCTTTTAAATAATCTTAACCTTACATTATAAAGCAAAACATGTTGCCCTGGCTGAAAAGTTTCAGTCAGAATCCTTCGATCATGCTACATCTTTATCTTTTCTTTGTAAATCTTAGCACTTTCATAAGATTCACTCCTTATTTATTCAAGCTCATTTAATTGCAATAATCTTTTATCACCAGCATCTTTCAAATTATAATTAAATTCCTTAATTTCCCAATATGCTTTATGCTCACAATATGCTTTATGTTTCCCAATATGCTTTATGCTCAAGTTTAACTGGTAAGTGACACACTTTCCCAAATATTAGCCTGTATGGGGACAATCCTATAAAATTTCTGTATGCAGTCCTAAAAGCCCACAAAGCATAGTCAAGTTTAGTTGACCAATCCATTATAGTTGGATTTACAGATTTTTTCAATATTTTTTAATTTCACGATTGGATAATTCAGCCAAACCACTTGTCTGAGGATGATAAGTAGTAGCAATTCTATGGTTAATATGATATTTTTTGAATAATTTCTCTATTATTGCATTTCTGAAATGACTTCCCCCGTCAGCTATGATCACTCTCGGCATCCCAAATCTACAAAATATAATCGTTCTTACAAACTTTGCAACACTTTGAGCATCACATCGAGATAAAGAAACAGCTTCTATCCATTTGGATACATAATCTACTGCTAATAGTATATATAAATTTATGAAAGATGGTATAAATGGTCCCATGAAATCTAATCCCCAAACATCAAATCTCTCAACTTATAACACATGATTGGGGGGCATCTCATTCCTCCTAGAAATATTTCCTACTCATTGACATCGATCACAAGTTTTGATATAGGCATTAACATCTCTAAAGTTAGGCCAATAAAAGTAAAATTTTGTATATTGTTTTATCAGGACCAAAATGTCCCCCAAAATCAGAATTATGATATTTTTGGATAATTTAATAATTTTCTTCTAAAGGCATACATCTTTGAATAATAAGATCCTTCCCTTATTTATATAAAAATGGGTCATTCCAAAAATAAGTCTTTGCTTCAGATAAAAATTTCTTCTTCTGTTGGTTTGTCATTCCATAGGGATTATATCACTAATAATGAAGTTCACAATATCTGCATACCATGGATCACACCACTCATTATTATTAAACAATTTTTCATCTAGAAAATGTTCATTACTCTCTTTTTCAAAATAGAGTGGAGTTTCTAATTCAAGCCTGGACAGATGATCAGCAATTTTATTCTCAGCTCCCTTCCTCTCTACTATTTCAAAGTCAAATTCTTGCAAAAGAAGAACCCATTGTATCAATCTAGGTTTTGCTTCCTTCTTTTTCATTAAATACTTAATAGCAGAATGTTCTGTATGCACAATACATTTAGTTCCAATCAAGTATGATATAATTTATCAAAAGCATATACAACAGCTAGTAACTCTTTCTCAGTTGTTGTATAATTAATTTGAGCTTCATTAAGAGCTCTACTAGCATAGTAGATAACTTTAAAAATCTTATCATGCTTTTGTCCTAAAACAACTTCAAAAGCATAATCACTAGCATCACACATTAATTCAAAAGATTTTTCCCAATCTGGTGCAATAATAATTGGTGTAGTGACTAATTTTTCTTTTAATAATTCAAAAACTTTTAGACACTCATCATCAAATTTAAAAATTACAACTTTTTCAAGTAAATGGCATAGAGGCTTAACAATTTTTGAAAATTCTTTAATTTATCAACTTTAATATATCCACTGTAGAATACAACATGTCCTAAAAAACTCCTAATTTCCTTTACACTTGTTGGGTAAGGTAAATTAATGATCACTTGAATTTTTGCATGGTCTACTTCCATACTATTTTCTGAAATTTGATGTCCCAAAACTATTCCTCCTCCTACCGCATTTTTCTCAATTCAGGATTAAATTGGTTTCTTCATTGTGCTTAAGAACTTTTGATAGATGTTCTAGACATGAGTGAAATGAAGTTCCAAACACTAAAAAATCATCCATAAAAACCTCAATTTCTTTTTCAATTAAATCACAAAAAATAGCCATCATACATCTTTGAAATGTAGCAGGTGCATTGCATAAGCCAAAGGGCATTCTTCTAAAAGCAAATGTACTATAAGGACTGGTAAAAGTTTTTTTCTCTTGATCCTCAGGAGCTATTTGTATTTGGTGAAAACCAGTATATCCATCTAGAAAATATAAGTATTTATGCCCAGCTAGTCTATCCAGCATCTGATCTCGAATGGGAACTGGGAAATGATCTTTCCTTGTGGCAAGATTTAGTTTTCTGTTTTCTCTTGTGGCAAGATTTAGTTTTCTATAATCAATATGTGATCACCATCATGTAACTTGTCTTGTTGGTATTAACTCATTATATTCATTCAAAGTCACAGTCACTCCTCCTTTCTTAAGAATGTAGTGAAATCAACTAACTCATGTTCTATTTGAAATATGGTAGATAATTCCAGCATCTAACCACTTCAAAATTTTATTCTTAACAACTTCTTTCATAACAGGATTCAGCCTCCTTTGAGGATCAGCCCTGGGTTTGCAGTTCTCTTTCGTATGAATTTTATGCATACAAAATGTAGGATTGATTCCTTTAATATTATCTTTCTTGTAAATATTTAAAGTTTTCATCAAACTCTCTTCTTCATCCGTAGTTAATTTTGAGGAAATTATAACAGGTAATGTAGAGGAATCAACTAAAAAAATATACTTTAAACATAACTTGAGTCTTTCTTATATAAATCTTCATGTTGATCCAATTTCTCTTCTTTCTCATGTTCCAACTCTTTCATCTCAGATTTATCTTTATAAGTTATTTTGAAATGACATTTACTTAAATATTACTTAAATATCTTATCACAAATATCTTATCACATCCATAATACAACATTCATCATCTTTACCTTTTGCAGGGTATTTCATTGATTTGAAATATTAAATGTAACTGTTAAATGTAACTGTTTGATCATTGACACATAGTTAATTCTCCTTTTTGCACATCTATCATTTCTCTTCTAGTGGCTAAGAAAGGTCTGCCCAAAATGATAGATATCTCTTTATCTTCCTCCATATCTAGCACAATGAAATCAACAGGAAAGATAAATTAATCTACTTTCACTGGACATCTTCTATAACTCCTTTAGGATACGTTATTGATCTATCTGCTAACTGCAGTGTTACAGTAATAGGGGTTATTTCTCCTAATCCAAATCTTTTAAATATTGATAATGTCATAATATTGGTGCTTGCTTCTAAATCACATAAAGCTTTCCCATAAAATTTGTCTCCTATTGCACATGGAATTGTAAAACTACCAGAACCTTTAAGCTTTTCAAGAAGTTTCTTCTAATTTATAGCACTGCACTTCTCACTAAGTGCAACATTCTCATTATCTTCAAACTTCCTTTTTCTATTAAGAATATCCTTCATAAACTTCACATAACTTGGCATTTGTTCTAAGACTTCAACAAATGGAATGTTAATTGTAAGCTTCTTAAAATTTTTCATAAATTTTGAAAATTTCTTATCCAACCTTTGTTGTCGAAGCCTCTGAGGAAATGGAGGTGGCTGTTTTTCCAAATCAACTTTAAGTGGAGAAATATGTCTTTCTAAACCTTTCTGTGCATCCTCTTTTGGTTCTTCAATCTCTTCTCTCTCTACTTCAGTCTCTTTTTGAACTCTACCTTCCAATTTTCTTTCACTTCTAAGTTGAACGGCTTTTACTTACTATTTATTCTGGTCTTTTGGATTTATGTCTTTTGTATTTATTTATGTATTACAAGGAAGTGTTTCTTGGGATTTATTACTTAATGAATTTTTTATTTGTCCAAGTGGATTCTCAATATTTCTAATTGTAGCTCCTTGACTTTGTAACTGAATTTTCAATTGTAACATCACTTCTTCTATAGACAACTTCTTCTCCTTAAATTATGAATTACTGTTAAAACCTAGAGGATAAGTAGGTCTATAATTACTATTCTCTTGATTATTCCAGTTTCTCAATGGGTTTACTTGATTGTGCCCCCATTGCTGATTATTACAACCCGTAGTATTATTTTAATTGAAGTTGAGATGGTTCTTCCAACCTAGGTTATAATAATTTGAATATGGGTTATTCTACTTGTTATTTATGGCATTCAAAGTTTCTAATGATTCTTGAGAATCTACCATTTTGCCTATTGAATTCTCTTCAATCATAGGAATTGGTTGAGAAAAATTCATTCCAAATTGGTCTAACTTTCTTGAAATTGCAGCAACTTGATTTGCTAATATGGCAAAAGCATCAGTTTCATGAACGTTGGCTACTTTCTTAAGATTTATCCTCTCCGAAGGCCATTGAAAATTGTTGGTAGTCATTTCTTCTATTAAAGCATAAACGCCATTAAATAATTTTGACATTAATGAACGACCAGCAACGACATCGATAATAGATGTAAGAGATCCAGCTAAACCATTGTAAAATGTGTGAATTATTAACCAATCTAGTATAGCATGGTGTAGACACTTTCTTAAGAGTTCTTTAAATCATTCTCATGCTTCATAAATAGATTCCCCTTCAAACTGACTAAAAGATGTAATATCATTGCTAAGCTTTGCAGTCTTTGATGGTGGAAAATATTTAGCAAGGAATTTTTGTGCTAAATCACTCCAAGTTCTCATAGATTCAGGTGATAATGAATGTAACCATATCTTAGCCTTATCCCTCAGTGAAAAAGAAAATAATCTAATTCTTATAGCATCGCCTGATACACCATCATATTTAAATGTAGCACACAATTCTAAAAAATTGGCAAGATGTAAATTTGGATCTTCAATTGGTGTTCCCCCAAACTGATTATTGATACCATTTGGATAATAACAGGTTTAAGCTCAAATGAATTAGTCACTACAGCAGGCTTTTGAATATTACAATGAATTTCATCCACCATAGAGTTTACATAATCTCTTAATGGTCTAAACTCTTCAACATTTTGATTATTTTGATTTGTCATTTCTTGAAATTTTTCAGTAATTTTTATTTTTTAATTCTTCTAATAGTTATTTCTATTCAGAATCGTAAGGCACTAGTCATGCAGAACCTGAACTACGCATACATTACTATAAAACATAATAAAATAAAATAAAGCAAAAAATAAAAACACACAAAAAAAACTTTATATAAAAACAACACTACAATATTCTTTATATAAAACTTAAATTTTAAATAAGACTTACTAAAAATTTTGTTATCCAAAAACTTCTTTTTGAATTTTTTTTGCAAATTACTAATAATTATTTTCCTTCCTTCCCCAGCAACGGAAAAAAAACTTGATCCCGATTTTCTATATAGATAGAAGTAAAATGCAATGTATGCGATCAATTTCCTTATTAGATATTCATAATTTGCAACGGTTGCCAAATAAACTTGATCCAAAGTAAAGGCTAGGTAAATTTTTCACTATGAAAAAAAATAAGAATGCAGTTATAATATTTCAATATGGGATACTACGCAAGTATGTGTATCGTTATCAAGTAATATAGAACTTTTATGATTAAGTCCAAAATATTGAACCCACGGGAAGGATTAGTTTTAGATGACAAAATACTTAGCAAATTATATTCTTACTCAAACTTAAGATTCTAAATTAGGAATAAAATTTTGATTCTTTTTGTAATTTTTGTTTAATTTGAAAATAAAGTAAGCTACTAATTAACTTAACTAAAATACTTGCAATATGAAGACAATATAAGTAAAATATCTTTTTTCTTATCATGAATCAGTGATAAATATAGAAATTTAGTTGTAGAAGTATACTAAATGTGCTGTGGCAAATAAGAGCAATAATATTCTTTACCCTTACTAGATATACTATAAAGAACATTGGTTAATCTATAGTTTGAATAGTCTTGAAGACCGGATAGACAAAAAAGATACTAGCTCTCAATCTAGAGTTTCCTCTTCTCCCTCCACCTGGGGGCTAACATCTCATATCAAAACCTAAAACTATAAATCAAATTGGGGGCTTTATCTTGTCACTCTAAATTGTCACTCTAAAGTCCTCTAATCTAATTCTACACCATTTAAAATTTATTTCCCTATTTATTTGCACTCAACCCCATGAACTACATTCTCATTCAAGAAATCAATATGTGATTCCAATCATATGTTGACTAAGACAAAACCATCTCAGATTTTACATTGCATAATATCTTAATGGTCTAAACTCTTCAACATTGTGATTCCAATCATATGTTGACTAAGACAAGATCATCTCAGATCTTAATTGGCCAAATCAAGAAGCAAATGAAGTGCAAGGTCTTGAATCATCACAGCTTCTTCCAACATTGAAGTCTAATACTTCACACAACTTCCTTTAAACATTTAATCACTTATCATTTTAAGGAAAAAGATAAAGAAAAATACTCAGAATTCATGGAGAAAATACAACCACACAAGAGTTTAAAAGTAGAAATCATGCACACAAACAAGAAATCCAAATTAAAAATTAAGTGTAGTCACAAAGATAAACACTTATCTCAAATTATCTCCACCAAATGTCTTGAAGTTCCTTTGAATTCTCAACCTTCTCTCACAATACAAACTAATACTCAAAATAAAATAAAGGTGGCCGGCGGCGGTGGCGATGGGCGGCGGCTGCAATAATGTGAACTTTTGGTGGGCGGTTGTTGTCCCCTTCTCATGGATAATCTAAGTCTTTTCTTATAAAAATCTATGGGGTGCCTTGGTGTCTCTTCAAAAAGGTGTCTCCATTCAATGAATCTTTTAGAAGTTATCTCCTCATAATCCAATTGAATGAATTTTCGTGCCCATGGGTTATTTTCCACGTTTTTATCAAAGGTTGCTTCAAACACCTCTTCACAATTCTGCTCCAATTAGTATTTTTTCAAATAACTAACTGGTACCTGGCGCTTAGGCATAAATCTGGGCGCTTAGGCGCCCTAGTTCATTTTGCATATTTCTTCATTTTTGCTCCAAATTTGACCCTCTCATTTTAGCATTTTCCATCTATTTGATAGTACCTACACGAAAAACACAAAAATACCTTTCATTAAAGTGCAATATCTTAAAAATAGGTATAAAAATGTGTATAAAAATACTATATATTTTAGGTGTATCAGTCACTTCAATCAAAGCCAACATATATGTTATATCTTGCATAGGCCATCACACATATTGAAGGTCTATTTGTTGGTCTTATTTTTGTTCTCCTTTCTATTGATCTCTGGTTATTCATATATAGTTCTAGGACTTCCTCCTCGTACCTTAGCTTAGCTTGGGAGGTCCCAAGGTAGGCGCCTAAGCCTACCTTGGGAGGTCCTTGCGTCGACGTAGCATGTTGTATTTAGCTAGGATGGGCTTCGATCTTGGCTTAAACTAATATTAAACATAAAATTAATCCAAAATTTGAATTTAATTAAGATAACATATATGTTTTTATATGTTTAACAAATTTATGACTTTAAATCAAACTAAAAAAATTAACAAATTTATGACTTAAATCAAACTTAATGGACTAAAATTAAAATTTCAACTCAAACGAAACTAAAATTTAAAATAAACATAAAAAAATCATAACCTAATTAAATTCCATATTAAATCTTAGCTAATCCATAATTCATTTAAACTTAAGAATAAATCAGTATTAATAACAAATCAATTTTAAACATTTAATTTAAAATGGTGTAATGAATTTGTGATGAAGTGGCCTCTAGCTCAAGATATTTCAATATGAAATGACAATGTTGTTATAGGTGATTGAGAGGTTATGGATAAAATTTTGGCCTCATCTCATATGATAGGAAAACTAAGGAAATTCTACACTATAATTAATTTTAGTCAAAGTGGGCCCCATTTCCTAGGAGAGAGAAACTTCGGTGGATTCTGAATTGAAGCTTAGTAGCTTTTAGTGGATTAAATAAAATATTTTTAAATATTATTCCCTTTAGTTGAAGTTTGATTTTGATTTGAGTTAACTATTAAGATTATTCTCTTTATTATCAAAATTATTATCCAAATTATCATAGGTTTAATGCCCCCCCCCCCTCCCCCAATAGAATCTGATTTGAGAGTAAATTGATCCATTTGATTTATTTCAAAAAACTAGATGCACTCACTTAGCCCGTTTTGAAAAATATTTATTCATCAAAAACATTTTTACATTTGACCATTTTCATGCATGAAAACTAAATATATAAAATTTTACATAAAAAGTGTAGTTGATGAACCTCAAATTTGTTTTTAAGCTTCTTACATGCCATAGTGAATATTATGCAATTTACAAAATGTAATTCCTATTGCTAGATTTTTATAAGGAGAAAACAATAATTTCAGGCTGCATGGAGCATTATTCATGCATGAAAACTTGAAGTGAAAATTTTTATATAAAGATTATATCATATAGCCATCAAACTTATTTGCATAGTCTTAAATGTGATAATAAACATCATGCAATATTCAGAATGAGGATTCAAGTCCTATGATGATCTATGAAGACAAAGATAATATGAAGATGCATGTTGGTTCAAGCTATTTTTTAGGTCAATTTTAAGTTTTGGCTGAAGTTGGTTTTATTTTATTTTATTTTATTTTTTTCGGTTAAGTTGATTTCAAATATTATTTAGTTAGATTTTAATTTTAGGTTAGATTAGCATTTAACTCAAGTTTCAGCTCAAGTAAGGTTGAGGTTATATCTTATCTGAGGTCAACAATATTTCTCTTTTTTTTATTAAGTGCTTGGTGATGTGGGTGGATTTAATGTGTTTATTTTTTCAAATATTTTTTTTTTCAATATTACAAAATGCACACGATGGATAAATAGCAAATATGTAAATTAATCCCAATAAATAACTTCAGTTAAAATAGTTTTATCTTGTAAAAATCTTTAAACTATCAAATCCCCTTTAAAAATAATGCAAGTATATCTATCGCTCAAGTAATAAAGGGCTCTAATGAAGTCCTAGATATCGATCCCATAATGAAGTTGGAAATACCTGTAAATAAGCTCTTAAAATTATAATGTAAAGTACAATTTTAAAAAATATAAAAAAGTAAAGTACGAAGTTTGAATACTAAGCAACAAGTGAACGCAAATTTGAAATACAGTTGAAAGACAAAGTTAACTAAACTAAATGCTAAACTTTCAAAATTAAATTTACGAAAATTAAAACTAAGTTATTGTGATGGAAAGTTCAAATTTAGGAAAGTATCCTTCCCCTTTACAATAAGTATATGGATTGTGAAGAAATTAAAATCATTTGAAAAAATATATAAAAATTGTTTTTGTGTCAAATAGGAACAATCTTATTCTTTACCCTCTTCCGAGTGCATAAAGAAAATTGACTAATCTAGAGTTTGGTTCCTAATTCTGTGGTTACACTGGGAGGATACTGGCTGGCACTCCAGAGCTCCCAGGGCTAACAATCTCACTTCAGTTTCCAATCAACTGGACCAAATTTGGGATTTTAATATGTCACCTTAAAATGTCCAATTATGCATCAAACAAATTATATTTTCCTATTTATTTGCATCCAGTTCCATGGATGAAATACTCTCCCATGAATTAAATGTGATTGTCTCCATGTTGTAGAAATCATAGCCCTTTCGGATCATATGTTTCTCAACTCATTTTAACAATTCAATTGGCCAGATCAAAAAGTAAATGAAGATTGGTGTTCAAATTATCACAAATTATTGACATTTAAAACTATATAAAACAAATCAATTCTTCACAAAACTATATCTTAAAGTAGGGAGAAGGATAAAGAAGATTACTCAGAATTCATGAAAGGGATACGACAAAACACAGATTTCATATATAAAAATAAGTTTACAAAATAAAAGAAATAAAAGACACAACTTATCTCACAATCCTTCCCAATCTGGCGCATCATGCGCCATAATTCGAATGCCTAAAATTGATATACCTGCAACAAAAACATGAAAATACCCTTCTTTAAAGTGTAATATCACCAAAAATAACTATAAAATATTTACTTAAGACAACATATTATTTTGGTGTATCACTTGGTAGCTTCAAGTGTATGTATTTTATTTAGTAAGATTAGATATTTATCTTTATTTTATTTTTTAATATCCTTTTTTATTGTCTTAAATCCTACTCTCCCTTATTAATATCCTCCAAAACATCCTTATAATCCTTAAATTCCTTCTACTACTCAACCTAATCCACAAATTACTCCAAAATTCTACCTAGAAAATCTCGACCAATTAAAAAATACTATAATTTAGTCTTGTTATCTACCTCTTGACACCCACATAACCTTTTTTTCAAACTTAACCATCTACTTTAGATCATAACTACACATCCTAAGCCAATTTCCCATAAAAATATACCACTTCCATTGAGTGATATTTCAAATCAGCCTAAACTTGCCTAATTTAAACTAGTATAGACATTGTAACCACTAAGTCATATGATACCCTTAAGAATTCTATTAAAAACTTTAGATCTCATCTTTAGATATTAAACTAAATATTCAATTCATTTGCTATCCTTTTATCTCACCAAAAGGCCACCCACCCCATCAATTGAATTTATAATTGATGATTTTCCTCGTGTTGTTTTGGTTAACTTTACTGGTTAACTTCCAATTAAGATGAATGAATTGATTATGACACTCTTTAATCATACCCATACATTTATCTAAATTTAGGATTTAATTTTCTTCTTTGATTGAGGGATAGATGGATGGCCATTATATTATTTGGAATATGTTAATAATTGGTTCCTATAGATCACACTAAATTGTTATGTCCTAAAAAATTTTATGATTGTAAAGTATAAAAATTTATTGTCTTCACCATGCATAAAGATCTTATATGCACATATAAAAATATAAGTCGCCCAAAATTCATGAAAACTATAAGAGAAACATCACATATTCAAGCCTAGCTGAAATGATTCAATTAAATAATAGAGAGTTTCATCCATTCCTAAAAACAAATGCAGTGTTAGAAGAGTGTCAAAGGTCAGCATGAATTTCTTTTAAAATACCAAAGAATGATAAAAAGATAACAATGATCAAACGATAATGGTAATGCTATCAAGTGACAGTGGTTTGTGATTTTGATTGTAGTTCAACCAAGACAATGATAATTCTATGACGACTGCTCATCGATGGCGATGGCCATGGCGGTGGAGCAACTGCAGTTTGGAGATGCCGGCGAAAGCCAATCATGTTTAGAAAGTTTTGAGAGAGACATTTTAATAAAATTAGTTAAAATCCTACTACACGACACAGAAGAATAAAGTTGATTCCATTGATTATATATTGTTGTTTTAGTATTTAATTTCTTTAATGACATCAACATTAAATGATTTTAAGCTCATTTGATTCCTCTGTCCAAACACTTAATCTGATTATAAGCATGTCAAATTTGGTGACCATTTGATATTTTAATCAATTCTTCAAAACTTCCAAAGTGCTTGATATAAAACTTATCTGAACTTAGAATGAATAGCTTTTTATGTCGTTGGGTTTGAATTATCAATTAAATGACCTCAAATTTCATTTTGAAATTTTTTTGTCCAGCATGCATTGAAATTTATGCCTACACAAGTTTATACACATACTTTAAATATTGCATATGGAAGTTGTGAAATCATTTCCATGAAAGTTAGTCTAGGGGCCCATTTAGGGCAACTTATTTTGTCTGATGCATTCTGAAAACATCGAATGAAGCTTTAGGAAATAACAGCGTGGTAGTGTTCCTTAAAATTTATGTTAAATGCGGGTCGCAGGTTCGACCCGACGGCCAGCATTTTTTCACGAACCTATTACTCTACTACCTTCTAGCTCTCCCCTCTCACTGTTTCTCTTTCTCTTGAATTTCTTTTGCCTTAGTCATGCCTCTCTTGATCAATATTTTCTCGTGCCTCTCACCGGTGGCAATATGTTACCTTTCTCTTTTCCCTCTTCCCTCTGATCTGCGGTGGCAGTCGATTGCCTCTCTACTCTCTCTCTTCTCTCCGATCTCCGGCTCCCACTCTGTTCACTGTGCTCTCCATCCTGCCATGCTATCACCTATTTTTTTTTTCAATGGAATGAATTTCTCTTTGAGATTTGTGGCTTTCTCATTTTACAGTTTGAAGTTAGAATTTGGATTTTGCTATTTCTAGCTTTCTCATTTGTGGTTTGAAGTGAGAATTTAGATTTTTTGATTTGTGGCTTTCTTTTTATGATTTGAAATTTGGATTTATGAATTTGTGGTTGAATATGATATGGAATGAGGTTTTATCTATACTTTTGATGTTTGATACTTTTGATGTTTGAGTGAGTTTGAGTGAGAATTTGAGAAATGGCTGAAAGCGGGTGCTTGATTTGTTGATAATAATGTTTCGGGTGCTCTGTATGTAGTAGCCTCAAATGAAAAATATGGGGGGAGGGGGGGTTTTGGGTTACCTTTGATGTTTGAGTGAGTAATTAAAAAATAGTTGAAAAAGGTTGCATAATTTGTTGATAGCAATGTTTCAGGTGCCCTGCATGTAGTAGCCTCAAATGAAAAATATGGAATGGGGTTTTATCTTTACCTTTGATGTTTGAATGAGAATGATGAAAGAGGGTGCTTGAGGGTGCTTGATTTGTTGATAGAAATGTTTCTGATGCCTTTTATGTAACTGCATCAAATGAAAAATATGGGGTGGGGTTTTATCTTTACCTTTAGTGTTTAAGGAGAATTTGAGAAAATGTTGAAAGGGTGGGCTTGACTTGTTGATAGTAATGTCTCAGGTGCCTTGTATGTAGTAGCCTCAAATTAAAAATATGGGGTGGGGTTTTATCTTTACCTTATATTTTTGAGTGAGAATTTGAGAAATGGCTAAAAGAAGGTACTTAATTTTTTTTATAGCAATATTTTGGGTGCCTTGTATGTAACTGCATCAAATAAAAAATATGGGGTTGGGTTTTATCTTAACCTTTGATGTTTGGTGGTGGTGTACGTTAGTTTGTGTGTGGAGGTGATGCTGTTGTGGAGGTGGTGATTGGTGGGTGGTTGTGTTTGTATTAGAAGATGTGTGGAGGTGGTGGTTCGTGGGTGGTTGTATTTGTGTTAGAGGATGTGTTGGTGGATGTGTGAAGGTGATTGTTGGTGTGTGGTTTTATTTGTATTCGAGGATGTATTGGTGGATGTGTAGAGGTGGTGGTTGGTGTGTGATTGTGTTTGTCTGGAGGTGTTGGTGTGTAGAGGTGTGGGTGGTGATGGTGTTGTGGATGTATTGATGTCTTAATGTGTTGGTGTATGGAGTTGTTTGTGTGTAGAGGTGGTGGTAGTGGTGATGTGTAGGTGGTGTTGTAGTGTGGTGTGGATGGACCATGGTGATTCTTTCAGTTGTGATATTGTGGAATTCCTAAATAAAAAGACAAAATTAACATTTTGTGACCTTTACCTCAGGGAGGTCAAATTGGGAAAAAAACCGACAACCATTTTAACAAGGAAGACTGGTAAAATATTATTAGAAAGTTCAAGAAAAGTACAAATAGATAGTATTATAGGATGCAGTTAAGAAACAAGTGAGATCAACTAAAGAAGGATTATAAAATATGGAAGGAATTGAAGCGAGGATCAATGGGTTTGGTTTGGGATCTGGTATAGAGAATGATTGATGCTTCCACGAAGTGGTGTGCAGAGAGTGTGGTGGTGAGCATTTTTTAATTGTCCCTTATTTTTTCAAATTATAATTTGTTTTTAAATCCAACAACATGTTATATGAAATTGTAAGTGGTGTTTGCTACAAAAAAATTTAAATGCAGTGGAATCATCCTAAGCTAGAGGAGAAGCTGGATCATATGTTTGAAGGTGTCGCGGCAACGGACAACAATTCATGTGCCCTCAGTGAAGCGGGGTTTGGTGGTATCCTCAGAAATTTGGGAGCTGATTAAATAGGTGATTCCAATGAAGGCCCCATCCTGGACGTCTATGAAGTTGAGTCTACGAGCTAGTCAAAAGTGTCCCTGGGTTGAAATAAAAGGGAAACTGCTTTCCTTAGAAGTCAGATATCATAGTTGGAGGCTTCATACGCCAATGACCCCAGCCCATCATAAAAAAAATTTTGTCCAACAAGTTATATGAATTATAGATGCAACTCCAAAATTTTATGAGAAACATGCTGTTGTATTTGCTCTGGATGAAGTTGCTTGAAGATTCGACCCGGAGAGAGTTTTTCATAATAAAACTCGCACGTTATATTCATGGGAGCAGTGACATTTGAGGGACACTTTTTTTATTAGATTCTTTTGGGAAATTTCATGTTTGTTATTTGTTTATATACTTTGGACATTTCTATTTTCTTATGATTTTTCATGTTGTATTGGATATTTGTGTTGCATTTGACATGTCAGTTTACTTGTAATTTGCTTATTTTATTTTATATTTTCTATTTTTCATTTCTCATGTTGCTTTGGAGGGCAGTGCACATGACCGTTGAATATTCAAATCTGCAACACATATTAACAAATACAACTTCCTTTTTTCTTGAGACTAAGCTACCCTTCTATTTTTTTCCTTCAATACTATTCATTCAGTTCATATCAGATAAATACTATTTTGTCGATTCTAGGTATCCGTTACAATAAGGGTAACTCAAGCTCTATCCTGATATGAGATACCGCATACCTAATTTTGAGCGAGCAATAAATGTCTCGCAGGGCAGGAAAGAAATGTTCAACAAAAAACATTCATCTTTACGCAGTGTTATTAAGAGGACTTTTGGTGTTAGAAAGAAGAAATGAGTTAATACTTTGTGATATATCATCTTACCCGTTTCCCAAATAGGTGCAGATTATGATTGCCATAATGACCCTATACAGTTATATTTGGTGCCATTCTTCTTGCAATGACATTGACTTTCGTAGGGCGGACGAGGATCATGAACTTGTCCCTTTCAAGGCATATGAGTATCGCCTTTGACAGTCTTTGTTACAGGCCAAAAAAGATGTTCCCGAGACCTACATTAAAGATGGGGAGGGTGCAAGAGAGAAATCAGAGTTGAGGGAATGAATTGCGGATGTGATAGTTTGAGACTGATTGGAGGGAAAGCTTATATCATATACTTTATTGTATTGGTTTTTGAAGACATTCACTATTTATTGTATCAATATTTTATGTAGTTCATATTTATTTATTTTTTTTATGCATTTGATACTTACTGTTTTGATTTTTTATGCAATTCGTATGTGTTTTTTTCGTTTGCATTTCATTATTTTTTATTTTGGTGGGCTTTGGAGGTCTATAATAAGACATTTGATCTTTTGAGTTCTTCTGGATGGCCTGTATATTACTATTGGTTGGTATCACATGTGAAATTATAATGAAGACAATCAAGTTTTTCTCTATTTTTTGATGTTACGGTTTTTTAGGTTCTTCTGGATGACATTTTTTGGTGATATGCATATGCGACACACACATTCTTAGTATTACGAGAGTTAAAGACAACCAATAACTTTTTTTTATAAGGTCTGTTGTCTTCTTCTGGTAACATATTTATTGGTTTATATATCAAGTTCCCTGAGACCACACAACTACGTAAAACTATAATTAGTTACTTTTATTATCACTTTTTACTAGTGCTATGTTTGAGGGTATATTTTTTAAAGCATTCAAGAAAGATGAGCTTTTGTATTTTTGGTCCCTCTAGAGGATTGCACTGCTACTGTGGACTTCAAAGTTCCCAGCTAACTTCACGTTAACCATATAGCTACGGGAGACATTTTTACAGGTGCTCGTAGAGAATCACATAAACCATGACTATTTTTGGTGGGCAAATAGGCTGAAAATTTTTCCGCCGAGAGTGATTGAGCATGGATAGTATCTCTGAAGGACGGCTTAGCTCGTGACAAATGTCGTCTGTATTTTAAAAATAATATTATTAATTTTTATTTTAATATTCTTTTTCTTAATTCTAGTAGTCATGCTACTCACAGTTAAGTGTGGCGTCTATCTTTATTTCATAATGTTCTGCATTGAATATTTGCTTTTATAGTATAGAATGTACTAGTATGAACAGTTCTGTTGAAAACAATATTACAATATAAGAGTAGAGTGATTATTTCAAATTGGGGAAAAAAAAACTTAAGCTACCTCAAAGAGACCTTAATCAATTATAAGCCATTTGTAGCGGTGAATACATTCCAAGCAATGCCATACTTCATGTAGTCACTCACACGATATCTCCGCTAACCATCCATTAACAAATTCCACCCATTTTCTACCCACTTTTGCCCGATAAATTATAGACTCGTGTCGATCAGGCCTAGGTCATATGATACATGAAACTGGAATAAATTAGAAAAAAAGGTCTTTCTCCATTGACTCGGCTGGACAGAACACGCTACAGCTTGCCCACAATTGGGCGTGGGTCCCAACACGGCAATCCAGAACTCGCCGCCCTCCGCACTGCCGCTCCTCCTCCCGCTGCTCCGCCACACCGTGTCTTCTTCGGATCAATAAGGGTTTCGATTGGAGCAGAATCTGGATGGTAATCTAGGGTTTCACTTGTTGGGGAGAGCGTGTAATCCAATCTGGAGATGTTGCGAATAGACTTCGATTCCGAGGATCACAAAGCTCTTCTCAGATCAGCTCCCTCGGCCTCCGATACAGATCTTGAGGCCCAGCCTTCTTCTCCGCCGCCGCCCTCATCGTCGTCTCCGTCGGCTGCAAGGAGAAATGGGAGAGGGATTGGCGAACTCCTTCGGCATTTTGATCGGAGTATCTCCGTTCCCCGGCTCAACCGCAGGCAATCCGGCCGCGGTCTCTCTCATGCGGGGCCGGATTATGAGCGGTCGCGTGAAGAACTCGCCGACGGGGCACCGCCAGAATGGGCGCTGCTGCTCATCGGATGTCTACTTGGAGTTGCTACTGGAATATGCGTTGCGGCCTTTAATCGTGGGGTATGGCTATGAACTGCTGCTTGGCTTGACTTTTGGTTTTGTGTTAATTGCATGTTTTGATATTAGAGTATAAATATTTTTACGGGAAATGATGAGAAGAAGTTCATCCTTGCCGCGTGATCACATTAGCTGATAGAAAGCACAACGCTGATTTTTATTGACAAGGGAAAATAGCAAGGCGTTTCATGCGTGTTCTTACCTTGTAAGCAGTTTCTGCTACTGAAACTATTCTACTTATTCATTATCTATTAAGGATAAATTGATTGAACAATACTTGCTGCTAGGCTCACTGATATTTTAGATGATAATATTTTCATCTTAGATAGCAGTGTTATCTTTCAAATGCAATGTGTTTTATTTAATGTTATTAAACCTAATAATTTAATGTTATCTAAAAACATCAGTGGTGATTTTGATATTTATTGTTGTTTTTATGTATTTGTTTGATAGCCTGATATCTAGATGCCAATTGATCTTTCCTACATCTGGATGCCATCAATATAAAAATGAATGCCATTTATAAAATTGCTATTCAAAGATGTCATGGAACCACTGTGGTTTGGGCATGTCAATGAAGTATATAAAATGCTCTCATTAGAAATGTAAATAAAAATAGTGATGCAGGATCATGGAGGAGAAATGGAGCTAAGGTAAAATGTTTAAACAGTGTTTATTACTAATTTTTGAAAAATATGTTTGACACCATAGGTAGCAATCAATCGGAATATATGATAAATACTGATTTGTAAAGGTGACCTCACATAATTGGGACATTAGTTAATGATAATAATGCTGAGATTTGTTATTTAAAAATTTTATGTTTGTTGTTTCTTAACCGACATATTAGTTGAAAAACTCTTATTGAGTAATGCAAAGTCATCTGTAGTGATTCTTTTATTTAAGATTGTTTTGAAATTATACTTTTCAGTAGTGAATAACGCTCTATAACACAAAGTTCTCTGTGAAGTCGTAGTTTAACATGTTGCACATAGGGCAAAATATTAAAAAATAAATTTTTCATTCTTCAGGATGCATAATTGATGTAATGAATGATTTGAATAAGACATGCACAATAAAATGAATTTTTGAGCCCAAGAAACTTATCTCAATTATGCCTAAACATCCATTGTTCAAGATATTATATAACTAAGAGACACCAATTAGCAACTTAGCCATAGTAGAAATTGAATTTGACGAAGAAAACTATAAAAGCCTATTCCTTTTGCGAAAGCTTACAGTAAATTTTATCGGAAGTGAAGCAATGGTCTAGGAATATGTACCACGATGCGAGCCCTTCTTCTTTGCCAAAGCTTTGTAACCCTTAGTGCATTAGAGTTGAGAGCAGTGTGTCGAAGGAGATATTCCACAAGGGCGTGATTGAGAGCCCTAATAAAATGCTTGATGAATTGGAGGCCAGGATGCCAAAGGTATTCGAGTTGTTGCATGGGGCAGAGTTCAAGTGTGTTAGCTTTGCGTGAGACCAAGAGTCTCTAACATATTGACAAAGGTGAGCCAAGAGAAAAAGTTGAATGCAGTCAATTTGCCACATGCAGCCTCTAATGAATTGATGAAGGTGAGCTGAGACTAAGAGCAGTGCATGGCTAGACATTTGAGTGCAGCACCCAGTCAATGGCAAGGGATCAAGAATGGCTCACACATGAGTGGGGAGGGAATGTCGAAGGCTTAGGTTTTGACACCATGCCCTAATATTCTAATCAAAATGAAATAAAATATTTTAATAAATTATAATTAATACCAATATTTAATATAAATTACAATAATAAGAATCAAAATAATATTTACTATAGGGGATTTGTGTTGTATGCTATTGCCTATACATAGTACAAATCATACATGCCATTTTCATCTTCCACATCGCGCCAAGCAAATGAAAATGTCAAGATCCAATAAAATTGATGACCTTTTCTAGTATGAGAGAAGAGAGCATAAACTAGTAAAAAATTGTGCTGAGATTTTGTACATCAATATAATACCATCTAATAAAATTTTGGTTTTGTGGGATGAGTTCACATCATTTGACTCAATTTTTTGGTAGAATGATTTTACAAATTTGGCACACATCATGGGAGAATTGGATTAAGTATTATTTGGAGGGAAAGTCTAGCATGCGTGCATGAGAATTAGGAGAAATAATAAACCTATTAGAAAGAGCTGCAAGGAGAGATATGCTAACTGCGGTGTGGTTCTAGTGGTCATTAATATGCACATATGTGCTTTAGGGGGTCATTAATATGCATTATTCACCATTGGCTGCACTAAAATTTCAATCTAACACGCTGACTTACTATGACTCAGTTTTTGATATTGTTGATTTCATTTTAAGGAGTTTATAGGTTAATTATATTCGTTTTTTTTTTGCTGATGTTAAAAAACAATTACTTTTGTGGTTGGGAAATCATTTTTATACTAACTTGGATTTCCAAATGCTAGACATAAAATATGTTATTAGGTGTGAAAACGCATCTGGACCGATTGTTAGTGTTTGGCCTTGAAAGTATCTCTATTTAACATGTATCTCAGCTTGTCATATACATTCTTTATTTGATGTTGCTTATATTTTAGTTGTGCTCAAATTTAGCGTAGAGAAAGTATCCTGAAGGAAATGAAATGAAATAGTTCTAAAATTAGAATTCATTGTAATGACTTTGGATGAATTTATAATCTCAAAGTTTGTTTTTTAATTTAACTTAGGTGCATGTGATTCACGAATGGGCTTGGGCTGGTACTCCAAATGAGGGTGCTGCTTGGCTTCGATTACAAAGACTAGCTGATACGTGGCATAGGATATTGTTAATACCAGTAACTGGAGGGGTTGTTGTAGGGATGATGCATGGACTACTTGAAATATTTGAGCAGATAAAACAGTCTAGATCACAAAAACCATGCATAGACTTCTTGGCTGGAATCTTTCCTGTGATCAAGGCTATCCAAGCTGCTGTGACCTTAGGCACCGGTTGTTCATTGGGCCCCGAAGGTCCTAGCGTAGACATTGGTAAGTCATGTGCTAATGGATGTTCTGAAATGATGGAGAACAATAGAGAAAGGAGGATTGCTCTTGTTGCTGCTGGTGCTGCTGCTGGGATTGCTTCAGGTTTTATTTTTTTAGTCTTTTTAACTTAATGTTGTTCCAAAATTTAAAATTAAGTGAATGGGCCTAACAGAAGTCATCATGACCGGGATAAAGTTCAATTTCATGAGAATATGTTTTGAGTGGTTATTGAAGTGTTGGGTCAAAAATAATTTTTGCTGTATTCAAACTAAAATCATCATTAATACTCATTTTATGATCTCTGCATAAATATTTAAGCGAGCGTTATGCGTAATCTTTTTTATGTGATTTCAAACTGACCTTCTTTTACCCTTGTATTAGGTTTCTCCTCATTTTGTGAATTTTATAAAATTCAAATGGTATACATGCCTGGAATTATTCAATTGGTCATTAGATCTTAATTTATGTAAAACTAGTCAGGGATATCTTATTCCATTAAAGCTGTGCCCATTTTTAGCATTCTAAAATTTTTATTTTTATTTTCTTGTAGTCGGAAGGCTGGTGATACGTTTAATACCTCAGAATATATAATGACCTTATGGGGTTTCATATGTGGGTTATGCTTAAAACGGGTTGTTAGGGTTCTTGTCTACTACTTCATAAACTGGATTTTAATTTCAGAGAAGGATTTAGGCTTCATCTTTAGTTTGCATTCCCTGGATACTTATCTTATTGAAGCATAGGGCCTCATTTGTGAAAATGAGAGCTGTGAAAATGCTTAATATAGGTTTAAAAATTACTATGAAATATAAAAAAGGTTCAATGTATAAGTAGTTTAAATAATTTATTCATTATAAATATTTTTTATTGAGTATAAAATATTCATTGCTATATTAATTACATATACATATAAGAAGTTAGCAATCTATTATCTAATGCATTATGATTAATTGATAAATTATGCATTACTTTTTTAATACTGTGTAATATTTTAATATGCACTATAATATAGTATGTCATAGATTATGCCTATATATATATATATAGGCATAATCTATGACATACTATATATACATTCATACATACAAAAAAGCATAATTTATGACATACTTTGCTGAAATGATTAGCTTTGTAAAACCTGAATTTTGGAGCATATGAGCCTGAAGTTAAGAATTGTATCTGTCACTTCTGGCAAAAGTGCTAGTTTTTTCCTTCCCCATTCAACCGACAACAGCAATGCACTTCTCCCAGTTTTCATTTCCCACTTCTTACATGCAGCCAAACGCCCTTAGCATCTGTATTCACACCATTTGCCGTTATATCTCTATGCCATTCTTGATTTTTTGCTCGTGTAATTTCATTGTTTCCTTCTCCACAAGAAAAAGAAGTTTATTTTTGCTAATGTTTCTTTAATTTAACATCAGGTTTTAATGCTGCTGTTGCTGGATGCTTTTTTGCTATTGAAACTGTGCTGAGGCCACTACGTGCAGAAAATTCACCACCCTTCACAACTGCGATGATTATATTGGCATCAGTTATCTCATCCACAGTTTCAAATGTATTACTTGGAGAACGACCAGCATTTACTGTGCCGACGTATGAACTAAAATCTGCTGCCGGTACCTTATCTTATTCTTACTCAGCTTAATATAACTGATGGTCGAAATAACATGTGTTTCACTTCTGAAGTCTTCTGATGGATGATGGCAAATGTGGAACAAAATTTTCAGCATAGTTTTGTTTCCTTTTGGCCTTTTGAACTTGTTTGTGATATTGGTATTATGTGATTTGCTTTCAGGAAACAATTGTATGATATTGTTATGAGAACTGCATCCCTAGACTGCTAGTAGATTTAACTGGAAGATTAGGGGGATAGGAGATCTGCAATTGTTTGTTGTCATGTTTATTTTTGGATTGCTTTTAACTTTTTATTTTTCAAAATCTGACTTGTGGCTGGTTGAGTTTTTTCATTTTGAGGTTTTAAACATAATTATTGAAGAAAAATATTCTCTTCATCATATAACTCAGCACTATCTGATGTTGGCCCACCATCCTCTTGTATTTTGCACTTATATATAATATTCTACAAATAAAGGTTTAGATATTGTAAATATATCATTTCATGCGTTTGGCATACATCGCTCCAGTTTAATTGAGAAAGGTTACTTTAATGTGATTTTTGGAAACCTTCATGAGCTCCTAGAAGGAGCCTATTTCAACACTTCTCATTTTGTATTATGTTTTTTGTTGCAGAACTACCACTCTACCTCATCCTGGGCATGTTGTGTGGGGCAGTCAGTGTGGTTTTTACTAGGTTGGTTGTCTTTTTCACAGGATGCTTCGAGTATATCAAGGAAAGGTTTGGCCTTCCTGCTGTTGTTTGCCCTGCTCTAGGCGGCTTAGGAGCAGGTATAATAGCTCTGAAATATCCTGGAACATTGTACTGGGGCTTCACTAATGTTGATGAAATCTTGCATACTGGTAAGAGTGCTGCTGCTCCTGGAATCTGGCTGCTAACACAACTTGCTGCGGCGAAAGTAGTAGCAACTGCTCTTTGTAAGGGCTCTGGGCTTGTAGGGGGCCTTTATGCTCCAAGTTTGATGCTAGGTGCTGCTGTTGGTGCTGTTTTTGGGGGTTCCGCTGCAGAGTTAATAAATTCTGCAATTCCTGGAAATGGTGCCCTTGCACAGCCTCAGGCATATGCTCTTGTAAGCATTTGAATTATTTGTAGGACCAGTTGAAACTTTTGGTTGGCATGAACTTAATAGGTTTCTTATCCTACAGGTTGGAATGGCAGCTACACTTGCTTCAATTTGCTCAGTTCCCTTGACCTCAGTATTACTTCTATTTGAGCTAACAAAAGACTACAGAATCCTTCTTCCGCTTATGGTAAGTGAAATATATATATATATATATATATATATA
>NW_018165090.1:426243-474326 GCF_001263595.1 Phalaenopsis equestris
ATGGCTATATATATATATATATATATATATATATAGATATATCTATATTAGTTTCAGATCTGGCCAATCTGTTCCAATGCCTTCACCTAATATATCATATTAAGAGAGTGCTATTCATGTATGAATGGGTTCTTAGAAAGCTCATCTTTGCCACTCTTGTTAGATTTATTGTGTATAAATTGTGAAAAAAAGTATATGGCCCTCTTTTTATAAGTGATTCACATTTTCTCTTGATTCTTTGGAGAAAACTTTTATTTTACTTATTTTGGTCCTTAGCTGCTACTTACACTGAATGAGATAAAGCTGGGACTGATGTATGTGATTCTTTGAAATTATCTATTTTTGTTTGGTTGGGAGGAAAAGGAGAGAAAGATGAAGTAGAATTTCCTGTGTCTGTATTTTGCAATTATTTTCCACCTAGCTTGTGTTCAAAACAGTTTCCATTAAATGCACAATTTTATTCCACCTAATTATCTATCTATCTATCTATCTATCTATCTATACATCTATCTATATATATATATGTATATATTATATATATGTATGTACGTATGTATAGATAGATAGATAGATAGATAGATTGATTGATTGATAGATATTGTTGAGCTTACTGATCTTTAATTGATGGTGTCCTCCGTTCAACAGGGTGCAGTTGGTTTAGCAATATGGGTGCCTTCAGTGGCTAACCTGTCCAAAGATTGTTATGTGGTGGAGAAAAATAATAATGGGCATGGCTATTCTTCTCTTTCATTTTCTGAGGAGAAAAATGATACTGTTTGGAGTGACAGAGATGATCTAGAACTTTCTGTTCTGGAAACTGAAATGCAGTCTCACGGAATTTATAATGAAGCCCTTCTTGATGAATTGAAGGTTTGGTAGATCCATTTTTTATATTCTTTACTTGTTTGGGTGCATAATTTCTGCATTGCTTCCATTTTCTGATTCATATTTATCAATTCTTTGGTTACTGTCAGGTTTCCCAGGCCATGTCAAAGAAATTTGTTAAAGTTTCGTCTTGTACTGCCTTGAAAGAGGTCATTAAGTTTATGCATGATGAGCAGCAGAATTGTGTACTTGTTGTTGATACAGAAGATTTTCTTGAGGGGATTCTTACGAGAGGTGATATTCAGCGGCTAGGAGTTGAGGCTTCTAGAGAAAATCTTCAGAATCGAAAAGATTCTGCTGTATGCGATGTATGTTCTCTTATGTTTACTCCATTTTTGTAGATTGCATATCTGATTTTCTTTCAAGCCTTTGAGTTCAACATTAATGTTGTTTTTGTTATGATAAAAATATTGCTTAATGACATTGTCTTTAGGTTTTTGCACTCATAATACTCATTTAGCTCTTACGTTCTTTAATATTTTTTTAGATCAACTTTAATCTCTTTAAGTGTAAGTTAGATGCGTGTCAGCAGTACAAACTGTCCCCTTGATTTTAGGAAAATTCTCCTTATATTATAAGCGCTTGTTTTTCTTACTTCGATATTTTACTTTCTAGTTTTATTTCTTCTATGTTATTTGATAGTAACTAATTTAGTTTTCTTGAAATTTATCAGAAAGTGTCACATCAATAATTTTAGTTGTGGAAATTAATTCATTTTGTTCCCTGATTTTATATGATTCCAATTTCTTACTGAAATTCATGGATTATTTTGATAATTTCATTATTATTTACTTTAACCTCCAATACTGCTTATTTACATTTAAATAAAAAAAGTTGACATAATTGATGAATCGTGATCTTTGAATGCTTGATTTGTTTTTATTTATGAAATCATACTGCTTATGATTTTAATTTTATTAAAAAATCTTAATCCTAAATCATCGCATATAACATTCAAAGCATAAAGAATGCATTTTACTTACAAATCTTATACCCTTAATGCAAACTTGGATTATGTCTGGTCCTGTGGCAGTTTACAAATTTGCTGACGCTGAAAGTGATTGTAGGAATGTCGGGCAAAACAGTGATAGCAAGGGATGTGAAAACCTCAAGAAACTGTTAGTAAACGAAATAACTAGAAAACAAATCGGAGCCTTAATTTTCTATGCTTCTTATAAAGTACTTCATGAATCATCACAAACAAAACTACCATGCCAATGCACTAACCTTCATGGGAATCCACCATTATCTGTGGACAGAACCTCAACATTTATAATAGTCTTTTGGAATAAATTATTTGGGAGTGTTTAGTGGTGGATTGAATGTCAAATCAAGAGAGATGGTAAAAAAAATGAAATCCAAAGTAATTGATAATGGGCTCATGAAATAAGGTCAAATCTTACACGTTAAAAATTAGATTGATTCTGGAATTTCTAATTTGTAGGTATTACTTGCAATTTGTTGTAAAATTTTGAATGGCCATATTTTGATGCATTTTTTTTTTAAATTTTGTTGCTAAATTTCAAAGTATCATATCTTTCTTGCATTCAATTTTTTTAAATGTTCTTAATGGAAGCTTTTTATTTTAATTTTGATGCATCATAACTTTTTCACTAGGTTTAACTTTCATATACTTTTTGCTCACATTTGCTAAAAGCTTGTAATTGTCATAATTAATAGCTAGTTGTTTTTGCAAATATTTTTAATTAAATTCATGGAAATGAAGCAAATGACTAATGTAGTCTACGGTAACTAATGAAAATACCACAAAGCTAAAGAGGCATCATAAGGGATATTAATAATGATCTATGATGAAATCTTAGAAAATGAAACACTAATGAAATTACAAAGAAATCAATTGCACGATTATAAGATGCTTATATGAGAAGAGAATCTTTTTAAAAATAACTAAACAAAATCGTATAAATGGGTTTTTTTTGAATTGTGCAGATATAAACATGATTAGCTAAACAAAATTTTATATTTAAATTTTTAAAAGAATTTTTATTGCTAATAAATTTTCTTAAATATTGACATTACTTAATTCTCATGATAAGGTTTGTTCTAAGAATTTTTAAGTCAGCGTCAGTTTAATCATTCATCATAAGAATATCAAAAGATAATTTATCATACAATTACATTTTCAAATTGCTCGTTTGATTCATCAACTACATCAAATATGATTGGTTTATCTGTACTCTTAGGCATATGTGCAATTTTCATTAAAAATTCAAGTTTAGATGATCTCAGGCTTCATATATTTTTTTTCCATTTTAATTCTGATTCTTGATAAGTATGGATTCATGTTCATGAATGCTGTCCATTATAGATATAGATTTGGATCCAACAATAGTAGATATACACACTGATTGTAATTGCAAATCATATTCTATATCAATTATATCCTCAAAGGATTAATCATTAACTATCATTCCTTCACTTAAATTATACTCTACTATTGTGTTAGCCTATGTTCAATAGGCTTCAGATGAGAAGTTTTTAGGTTTTCCTTAGGAGACAAACATAAGCATAATGGCGCAAATAGTGAGTTATAACATGTGTCGATGTACAAAAATCTCGATAAAATTGAGAGTCCAAATATTTCGAAGGATTTGAGAAAATCAATCCAAGGAATTTTGAGGAAATAATCTTCATATTGAACACGAGTCATATAGATAAATTTTTTTTGCTTACTCATTTACATGAACCATTTTAATGCTTGTGTCACCAGTTCCTTATCTATTTTAAGTTGGAATATACTTTGCAAATGATAGGATATGATAAGTTTTGATTTTTGTTTGAACATACATAACATACATAAATACTGTGGGTGGTTACGTCAACAGCATAGTTAATGACATAAGCATAGAGGATCTTCTCCAAATATTTCAAAGGATTTGAGAGAATCAATCCAAGGAATTTTGATGAAGTAATCTTCACATCGAACACAAGAGTCATAGAGAAAATTTTTTTGCTTACTCATTTTCATGAACCATTTTATTACTCGTGCCTCCAGTTCCTTGTCTGTTTTAATTTGGAATGTACTTTGCAAATGATAGGATATGATAAGTTTTGATTTTTGTCACACACACACACACATGGTGCACTTGCAAGAGAGTTTGTGCTTATAGCTGTTTTGGTTGCTTTTATATGGCTTGCATGATTTGTATTGTTGATGTCACCTTTGCTGGTATCACCACCCTATATTTGCATCATATATGAACCCCTGGCATTCTAAGGTAATTTTTATAAAGAATAAATGTCATCCAATGCCATTGTGTATAAAAGGCTCTCCACTTATCATTTATGATAATGTGGTCTCAGATCGCATATATTAATTCTGAAAATACATTGCAGATCAACACCCGTCCTATCTCATCATGCTTCACACGTGGGTTTCAATATCAAGGTGGCGAACGTGGAATTTTAATCTGCTTTCCAGACACAGATTTGACCATGGCAAAAGAGCTCATGGAAGCCAAAGGCATCAAGCAGTTACCAGTTGTTAAACGCAGCAGAGATGCTAGAGATCATGGAAAACGCAAGCTTATTGGTCTTCTTAATTATGATGCAATTGAACGCTGTATAAGGTTCGTAGTACTTCAGCTACTTATGCTGGAATGTTACACCTTTTCTCTTTCTTATATCTGCCATAGAATTGCTTCATGACTTTATTATTATATAGGTACAGGCAGGGCCGGAACCCGTTTTAATTTTAAGAGTTGGCAAAATTATCAAATGCTAAATTTTATTAGGTATTGGGCAAAAAATCTATCAAGAGTAGGCAAAATTACCTGATTGACCAAGTGTTATAGAAAAAAACTATTAAATTTTCTATCATTTATAGAAAAATCTCAAAATATAAAGTGAGCAACTGCCCACTTTAGGATTAACGTAGTTCCACCAATGGTAACAGGACTGGGACTTACATGATCATTTATATTATTTGGGTCTGCATTATGACATTTGAGACCCCATGTTTATATATTTTTCTTTTGTTTAGTTTTGCTAAAAGGTATGTCATGTTGTGTTTGTGAATTATATCGGTGATTGAACTTTTTAATGCCTAGTACTCTCCTACTAAAAAGCAGTTTTTTATTGACAATAAACATGATGCATTTTTTCTTAGAAGTTTTTCTTTAATAATGTAGATTTTCAGGTTACATTATCATCCCTTTCCGTGAACGTCCTTCTCATATTACTTTTTTTTTAACATCTAAGTTTTTTTTTTTTCTTAAGAGATGTTAGAATTATTCGTTATTGTATAATATTATTATTATTATCACGTGTGCATAATGTTTATAGTAAGAATATATCGGCATAATTTATTGTCATTTTGAGGATGTTTTTATTTATATTGTTTTACTATGACTATTTTATGTTGCCTATATTATATGTGGGCCTTCGTATTAACGTATTATTTAATTTAATGAAGGACTGACAATTCTAGCTTTCTGGTAATTCTTTTCACATGTGCTGCAAAGAAAGACAAAGAGGAGCTACATCCATTATCATCATAGTAAGTTGGGCCTTATTATGCTGGTAGGGCTATTCGATTTCAAGTCGAGTCGAGGTAGGCTCAAATAAAATTCGATCTAAAATTTTGGCTCATAGCTCAACTCATTTATTTTGATCCAAGCCAAAATTCAAATCATTTTTCGAGCGATTAACAATCATCGAGCTAAATTTACTAAATTCACATCCCTAACATCTGTAGGGTTGTTAACAATCTAATTTTTAGCTTAGCTGGAGTTGGCTCTAAATTGGCTGAAAAAATTTGATTCAAAATTTTGGCACGTTATTCAAATAGTTTATTTTGATTCGTCTCGATCTAAGCCAAAATTCATTCAAATGAATTTTCAAGCGATTAATGATTTTTGAGCTTAATTCATAGCCATATATGCTGGTTTGGTCGAGTTTATGAAATGTCCATTCATTCCTCTCAAGTGCTAGATGAGTTGGCATGTCTCTTTTCATGCGACTTTATGCTATATTACTTTTGATCTTTGAAGAAAGGTGGAGAAAATCTTATTTTCTTATTTATCAATTAATCAAATTACAACTCTTCTCTATATATAATTAGGAAAGACTATGATAAACTTAATTATAATCATTACAACTTTCCGAAGATAAATAACTAAAGAAGGAAAGAAACATGGCATAATAAAAAAAGAATAAAAGAGAATAACTCTAAAATAGGAAACTCATAATTTCACAATTCTTTTCAAGCTTGGGCATATATGTTTTAAAGGCCCAAATTAGTGTTTAAAACCGTGAAGCTGTCTGAGGTGGAGATGTCATGTAAATATCAATGATTTGAAGATAAGTTGGAATGTAGATTAAGTGAATAATGTCTCTATGGACCTTTTTAGAGATAAAATGTTTATCAATCTTAATGTGCTTTATCCTGTTATGATGCACATGATTCTTTGTAATACTAATGACAACTTGGCTATCACAAAACATTTTTATGGGTTTGATGGTGGAGTATCCTAACTCATTCAGTAACATTTGGATTCACATTCCTTCACAAATTCTCGAAGCATCTGCCCAGCTGGAATTACACACTATTTCTAGAAACCACCGCTTGCTTTTTGCTCCCTCAGATGAGAAGATTTTACTAAGCATATGAACAATACCCAAAGTGGACCTTTAGTTCGCTGAGCTCTGCCCAACTAGCATTAGTGTAAACCTCTATCTCCTTGTTGTCTGATTTCTTAAACAATAACTCTCTCCTAGGGAGATTGAGGTTTACACTAATGCTAGTTGAGAGAAGTTCATGAAATAAACACATTTTGTTGTGGATTTTTGATACAAGAACTCACATGTATGATGCATTTCTTTGAAGGTATGATCCAAGGATAGAATTGAAATATTTTTTTGTATTATCAATTTTGAGGATTTGAATTTTGCACTAGAATGAATGAAAACAATATTATGGAATGACTTAAAGATTTGTGCAGTTTCAAATTTTTCATTCATGAGGAATATTCAACTTATTCTAGTATGGTCATCAATAAAGGAGATAAACCATTTAGCTCCATTAATTGTTTTTAATTTTTATAATCTTCAAATGTCGCCGTAGATGATAGAGAAAGGATGTGAGTGTTTGTACTAGGACATATAATAGTTATGACGAGCTTATTTAGCCAATTGACATGATTCACACTAATAAAACTCTTATTTTTTATTAATAAAGAGACGAAGGTACAATTTTGCAATATAATCAAAATTAAGATGGTCCAGATTTATTTGATCCTTTTTAGTTTTAACTGACATTAGCATTTTGTATTCCGACACACTTAGCATAATAATATCAGTGACTTCTTCCTTGTGTTACATTTTTTTTGAAGGATATTTTAATTGAAATTTTATGAATATATCTTTTTTACTTGTACTATTCTCTCTCTCTCTCTCTCTCTACAGATTATTATCTTTCAAAATGAGTAGAATTATTTATCTTCTTACATTATTCTTTATATTAAGAAAAATCTTAATCACTATGATTTAAGTGGCAATAGGGAAACTGTTAACTAGTTTTTTTTTTTTTTTACATTACCAGTTACTCTCTACTTAATTCTTGACCATCCAAATTTTGATGGTGTATGCAAAATGTAGGAGAATAAATTGATTTGTTCTTCTAAAATGATTATTAATATAACTGTCTCTCTGTAAGCTTGGAAGGAGCCCATTATGCAGTCTAATTCTCAAAAACATATGCTATTGGATTGGGCAATGATTTTTATTGACTTAGATCGGATCTGGTTGCTTTTTTTTATTCTCTTTTTGTCTTCACATTCAAAGTAGTGTCTTTTTTTATTTTAACCAGCGTTGAACTGCGGGACCAAGTTTGTGTTGAGAGACCTTTGCAGTTGTGGGACTCCTTTAGTGGGTCGGGTCTTTCTCGCAAGCTTCATCACATTCGAGGCCTCTATTTAGTAGCTCATCTTTTGATAACAATGAACTTTCCTTTGTACCGTTGGAATGTTGCTTTATATGCCAAATTGCTTTGTTGAAATGGCAAAAGCCAATTCTTCCACACCTAACCATTTTCCATATCTAGTGGGTTTGCCCGAACTTAATTGTAATCATTTTACTTTGCATGCAGAGATGAAATCCGGCATAGGAAGAACTACTATCAGCAAAGAGCTGAACACCTAGAAAGAACAATAAATGCCCATTGAATGTGACAGCCCTGAAGAATTTTGGAGCGGCCAACTAGCCAATCAGCCCTTCATTAACGGCTTTTGTTTCCAGTGGCATTAATTATATTTGCAATATTAATGCCTAGCTACAATGGGTATGGATTCTTATATTTTTCTTTTCCACAATGCAAATTGTATCATAGATGTTTCATTAACATCTTTAGGTCAATGAATTTCATTTAAACTCAAGCAAAAAACTCCTCTTCCTAGCGAAGGGTGGAGCTGTATTTCATGGGGCTTCAAGTCCTGATATTCTTTTGTGAAAGTTCTTAAGGAAATCTTGTATTCCTTTTGTTTTTATATATATGGTGCTCATGATCTAAAACATAGAAGCCGCTGATATTCTTTTCTGTAAGCTTTATTATGGTTACTCTCCCACTTTTGTGGTATAAATCCAATATTATCTGAAGCCTACTTCTTATTACAAGTTTGTTGATGATTTGCAGACCATACATTTATGCCATTTTACTTGGCTAGCAACTGGCATTGCTAACAAGCTTAATGAAATGTAAAAATTTGTCATTAGTATAATTTCACTTTGTGAAGTTCTCCCATTCATCAACGTGATGATTTTTTTTTTCCCCTTAAAAATAACTTCCTTCCCAACTATTTATAAAATATGGTAAATTTATCAGCAATAACTTGATGTTTACGTGGGATTATTCATAGATAAGGCCCAAGAGATAAATATGTTTAGAAACTGATAATATGCACTTGGAGCGTTGGGAATTGATGGCAGATCAGGCCCTAATATTGGGTTTTCTTTTGACACGGTAAGCTCTCCATCAACTCTTCTCTGCTGCTCTAAATATGGATGAAATGGAGTGAAGCTTCCATCCTCATCTGACTCTTTGGTCCTAAACCCCACCAATGCCAAGGTTGGCCATGACTTGGTGGCCAAGACCAATAGCATAGCCCCAATATCCAGCTACCACACGAAGTTGTGGCGCTCTGCAAGGCAATGCATAGGGCTCCAGCACAGTTTTTTTCGAGCCTCTTGAAGCTTTCTTGAACTTGCTCAGCTCTTTCGCGGAAGCTATTATGGGGATGTTGTGTCCTAGTTGCGGTGGATTTCAATGAAATAGAGCTTTGATGGTTTGTAATTTTTGCGGCGGGTACGTCGTGTTTGTGCTTTCCTTCATATGTGGTGATGACAAATTTAAGATTGTGTGAAGCTCTTTACACGTGCTTGCGTGCCGTGCAACCTGGATTCGTGCACTTACAGTAGCTACTGCATTGCAAAACAAGATTGATGTCATATAAACATTTTAATTGATAGATATGTAAATATATAAGAAATCAATGAAGTGTGTAAACCTCTATTCAAATTAATATAATAAGCATGTTTTACTCGAACAGCTCTAACACCTTGGATTTGGATTCCCTTTTACGACCAGTCATCTGAATCACAACCAGAGAATCTCACGTGGCTCTTGAAGCAGCATTCACGCCAACAGAGCACAAATCTAGTTTCCTGGAGGCAAAACAAATCAAAAAATTAGTATGTTTTTGTTTTAATGACGTGGAAATATCATATTTGCTTTACAATTTTTATCTTCAAAATAAATTGCCTTTTTTTTTTTGAATCTAACTCCTGCCCTTCAGCATCACATCCCATTGAGAAATGACCATGAGTTGCTCCATCTTCCTGTTCATCATTAGACTTTGCTGATGACAAATTCATGGCCTGTGTGGCACTATATCGAGCGCGCTTTGTGTCTGCATCGAGTTAGAAGTTGAAGAGCCAACAACTTCCTTGCCATCCCCTCTACACTTTGATCCCCCATTTCCTTCAAGCTGCCTGCGGTTTGAAGGAGTCTTGGGGTGATTGTAAGCACCCCTGTAGATTATTTTGATAACATGACCCTCAAGTGATCCTTCGACCTTCTACTTCGCCCGAGAACTTCAGAAACTTCACTTATCATAACTGTGAGGGAACTCACTGACCTTGACATGTTTCTGCTCGTATTTCCTCCAGTTATATCCATCCTCCTCTAGATCTCCAATAGCCATGGATGAGGACTCTTCTTTTGGATCTGTTCCTCCATTCTAATGTTCATCAGGTGGAGAACATTTGTTTGCCAAGAAGGAATCAGCTTTCATATCGTCAGCACGCTCTCTTTTTGCAGATGCCTCTGTGAATTCAGCTGGTTGCTTCAGATCTTATTGAAGAGATGCGTCCATGTTTACTAAGGATTGTTTTGGATCCATGGATGAAGCAAACTGAAAACAACAAGGCAATGTACAAGACACCAAATATGTATCGTATTGTATGCTCAACCAAATCAGATAGAAACAACAAAAATAACACAATAAATTAAGAGGACCACAGCATATCTTGAATCTAAAACTTTATAAAAACACTAAGTCCAGCTTGACTGAGAAAAATCAGATGCATCTTCTCCATCAATTCATAATACTCAATGTTCATCTGAAGTATTCACCCAAATTCTTGGTGAATTTTTAATAAATTAATAATCATTAAGGACATTATTACCATGGAATTTGAAAAGAAAGACTGGAGATTCAAAAAATGTCGTAGGATTGACACCTGGAGATAGCACTAAACGTGAAAAACTCTTTGTCTAAAGGTGAAGATATCAGGTTGTGTGTTCCATTTCTGCCTAGTATTGACCGTTAATGTACCAAAACCAACCCTAGCTAGCATCCTTTCATTTAAAGCGACTCTTGAGCTTGATTTGAGAATATTAAATTCGATTGGTTTCAAGAAGCATATTTGATAGCTTGGTTTCAAGAAGATTTTTTCTATTCTTCCTTCTAATCCAATGATGTTTTCTCACTCTCAGACATTTGTCCGCATCTATTTTGTCCGTACATAATTTTTTTTTTCATTCTATCAAATATGACGTGCGGAATCCACATATACAGATTAGTGGTATTTGATGATATTTTGTGGTTTTGTGGTGGTAATACCACCAAATTCGCACTTATCCACGTCTATCATGTCCAAACTTAATATTTTTTTCCATTTCCAAACATGGTAGGACCTATATGTTTGCTTTCTCTAAGATCAAGAAATGATCTTGAGCATGTATCACCATTGAAATAATTTGAGAAAAATGTTCTTGGGTTGGGGTTAACGGTAGCTCAATCTCCAAAATTGAAGAACCTGACATCTTTCTCAGCTATCACTCGCATTGATGGGTGACAAAATTCTCAAAACTACAGTCTCATGTCATGATTTTTCAACAAATTTTACGTTGGTTGTCGACTATATAACGCAACCCTCCACTTTTCACATCCGAAACTTGGGACCCAACAATGACAATGTTAATTAAGAAATTATAGTCTCATGTCATGATTCTCAAAACTACAGTCTCATGTCATGAGTTTTCAACAAATTTTACGCTGACTATCGACTATCTAACGCAACCCCCCACTCTTCACATCCGAAACTTGGGACCCAACAATGACAATGTTAATTAAGAAACTATAGTCTCAAAACTACAGTCTAATCAAGAAAAAAAAAATTGAGCTCAAAATTACCATGGATGCTCTATTCTGAGCTCTCGAACTTTTATAAGTTTGAAACAAAAACGTTAAAAAAAGAAAAGAAAAAAAAAGAGGAGTTAACAATGTTGCAGGGTTGAGTGAGACTGCAAATCCGACATATTACATCTTGAAATATACTTTTTCCTGCATGATAATATATTATGTATGTAGAAATTGAAATGTAGATGTTTGATATATAAATACATAAGAATTGAATGACCTCTATGCAAATCTTCAATTTGTATTTTTCTCCTTCCATTTTATTTTTTTCCAATCAATATATTAGTGTACTTTCTCGAGGCAACACATTTAAGTTTTGATTTTTTTCCCTTTCATGTTGAGTTACATACTTATATCTAAATTTTTGGAATGTGAGACAACATAATATCTTAAATTTTTGAAGTTTTTTTAATGAGAAGGCATTAGACTATTTCAAAGATCATGTGTTTTACTGAATAAAAAACAAGAATAAACAATTAAAAAGAAATCTGACTTGGCAAGCTTAATTTTAATTATTTTATTCTAGATAATATTTGCTGAACAATTTTATCCTTTGGTTCATGCCCAAGAGATAGGGCACGAGAAGGAGGAAGAAAGGTAATGATAATTGAAAGAGAGGGTTGTCATTTGGTTCCTGGGCTTTTTGGCCTTTTTTTTTATTCCACACAACTAGTTGGTTACAAAAGAAGGGAAGGGGAGAGAGATCTCCCTACTACATTCGGGTTGTAAGGAATGTCTAGGAGTGAACCTAGGGGGGAGTCCCCCTTTTTCATGTTATAGGTTCTCATATTTATAGAAAACAAAGAGGGGGAAACATTACAATATATGCTTATTTTTTGCTTTCTTTGTTTTGAGCCGTCAGATTGCTTTAAGATGTGTGTTGACTCTTTAGTATATCTGTCCTATAGAAGTTGGAGTTCTGACTCTGCACGTGTCTTATTTTAGAATAGTATTATCTATCATATTATTTATACATATTTTTCATAAAAGATAATATAATATAATATATTATATGTATATTGCCTGATGAAGGCTGACTGATAAAGTTGAGTGGCATGCAGGTATACTCTCTTTAAAATGGTGACTGTCACCGTAGCCGACCGACGAATGCCATCGGGGAGTTTATAGGTGAAAAAACTTCTCGTCGAGGTTGAGACACTAGTTCCTGGTCCAATTGCAGAGGCTAGTTGGTGGATGACCAGCCGAAAGTTGCTTATCGGAGTGGAAATGACTATCCGACCGACGGTCAATTTGAAGTGAAGTGGTCGATTGAATGAGGCCGGCTAATTGAGGGGATGGGCGGCTAAATGAAGCCTGAGGTCTTGCCGACCAACTGAAGGAATGGCCAACCGACTGAGGGTCGACTGAGAGTTGCATGTCGGAGGAAATTTGGAAGTCCTGCGTCTTGAAGTGAGGAGGTTGATCGAAGGCCTGACTGGTTGATTGATGGGATGGCCGGCCGAATGAGGTCGAAGAAGGTTTGGCTAGTTGATGCTTGGGTGGCTGAACGACTGCTGGGCGATTGAAGCGAGATGCAAAAGTATCTTTGCTTGCTCGATTCTTGTTTTGGTTAGGCGAGGAAAGTATAATTTTTGTGGCCATACATAAACCCCCGAGTTCCTTACTTCTTAGAGGCAAAATTGTGATAAGATAAATAACTCATAAATACATAAAATATTATTTTATAAGCTTCTAACTGGACTAAGTTCTTAATATTCCTTTGATGAGTGGATGTTTTAGAAGTTTATCGGTAGAATTTTTAGATCTTTTAGATATGATATTTGGCGTATCGATCTTTGAGAAGATCATTTGTTTGTTTGTCCCAGAAGAGAAGCATTACCCGCTCGTCCTAGAGGAGAGTATTTGTTTGTTTGTCTCGTAGGAGAATATTTGTTTGCTCATCCCGTAGGAGAGTCTTTGTTGGCTTGTCTCAGAGGAGAGAATTTGTTGGCTCGTCCCGGAGGAGAGTCTTTGTTGGCTCATCCCGCAGGAAAATTTTTGTTATAAGATGAAGGGAGAGAAAGTTTGTCTTTTCTGCCTAATTTTTTTTTCTCTTTTCTTTAACGAAATGTAAATGAAGAGAGAGAGTGCTTATCTTTTTTGGCCTTTTATTTTTGTCTTGTCTTTTTTCTTTTATCTCTTTGGTCTTTTACAAATTGACTTCTCTTCTTCTTCCTTTTCCTTCTTTTTTTTCTTCTCTATTTTAAGATTTCTCCCTCTTGGTGTGCTCGTCTTCTTATGGTCAGCACGTTCATGCTCACTGCACCTTTTAGGGTGTTGAACCCATTTTTCTCCTTTGGCTCGTGCTAAAGAGATGGAGCATGACAGCCGAGGGAGAAAGAAGGGCAATGGTGATTGAAAGAGTAGGGGTTGCCACCCCGCGAAGGTTGTTCCTGGGTTCTTTGACTTCTTCTTTTCACAGAACTAGTTGGTTACAAGAGAAGGGAAATGAGAGAGAGATCTCTCTACATAAGGGTTGAGAGAATGCCTAGGAGTGAGCCAAGGGGAGAGCCCTTGTACATCTTATAGGTTCTCATATTTATAGAAAAAGAAGAGGGAGGAACATTACAATATATGTTTATTTTTTCCTTCTTTATTTTGGGTCGTCGGATAGGTAAAGCTTGAATAATCTTATATTTTAATTTATGTTTAAAATTCATTCAAATTGGATGGATTAAATTTTTTGTTTGACTTAGTTAGATTTAATTGAGTGAATTAAATTAACTAATGTTTAAGTAGTCAACTTAATAATTTAATTTGATTTTTTTGAGTTTATGATTTGGTTTGAGTTTAAGTTTGGTTGAATTTTAATTATGTTAATTAGCATTTAATTAATCAACTTAACATAATTTGATTAACATAATTTTGTTTAACTTGATTTATACTAAGACTTAACTAAATTTGATTAATTTAATTAAAGTTTGATTAATTAACTTAATATGTTTTATTCAATTTAAGTTTAATGTTTAACCTTAATTAAGTTAATTGAGTTGTTAACTAATTCAACAGGAGTGTGTTTATTTTTAATTCTTGGTGTTAATTAATTTAATTAATGGAATTTTATTTTGTTAAAGTTAAGGGCTTTTTTTAAGTTTGAGTTGATTGAGTTAATTAATGTTTAATTTAATTAGCTTAGCTTAATTATAATAACATTTTCTTACATGTATTCAATCTAGGTTTTAGGTTTAATGTGGCTTAATTTAATGTCATTAAATTTACTTTTTCTTGTTCAACATAAGTTAGTTTGATTTGATTTATATTGAATTGATTGATTTTACTCTTTTGATTTGATTCAAGTTAGTTCAAATTTGAGTTAGATTAGATTAAGTTGTGTGTTTATTTGATGTTTGAATTGATTGGATTAATTCTGATTTAAAGTCAGTCTAAGTTGAACTTGAGTCAAACCTTTCATAAGTTCATTCATTTTTTTCAAAATTAATTTTGATTTGGTCTACTTGAATTTGCTTTAATTGTTTTATGTTATGTCTAATTCAATTTTATACTTATTATTATATGTTTTAGTTTATTGTTTGACCATGGTTGACCGAATTTGAGCTAAGCTTAACCAATGTTTGACCTTGGTTTAACCCTTATTGACTAAACTTGACCCAAGTGAACAAACTCATGAAATTTCCCAAAATCACCTCCCACTTAGTGTGATGGATTGGTTGAGTGGAATGGAAGGTTGAAAGTTGGCCAACCTTAGGTTTCAAGTTAATTTTGCTCAAGGTTTAAAAGTTAGACTAAATAAATTAAGGTGACTTGAATTCTCAATAGAGAATCCAAGTTTCAATCTTTTATTAGTTTTGTTTTCATTTGGTTGTGATAATTATTTCATATTCAATTTTAAAATTGTTGTTGTTTTGGGTTTAATAAATAATAATTTATGGATTTTTATTCTAGATTGGATTAATTATTTTATTTGGGTGTATGTTCAATTTTTGTTTATCAAATGGATTCCAAATTTTATGAGATTTTTCGTAAACATTTCGAATTAATTTAACTTAATTTGAATTTTATATTATTTTAAAAATAAAAAATTAAATTAAAATAAATTTATTTAATCTTAAAGAAATATAAAAGAAATCCAAAAATGTTGAAATGAGCCCATCATTTCCTAAAACCTCTCCATGGACATTTGAATTGAAATTAAATTCACATTCCAAGTAAGTGGGATTTTAAGCTTAAAGTTCATGTAGTTTAACTATATGTTACTTCAAAATTTAAAATAATTTAAGTGAATTTTAAATTTGTTCAAATTAATTTAAGTTTTAATTTAATTTAAATAAAATTTAAATTAGTTTTTTTTTATCACGTTTTAACTTCATTGAATTGAATCAATTTTTAATTTTAATTTGATTTTAACTTATACTCAACCAAAGCCGAGCCACCCCATACTAACCATAAATCAGGCCAAGACACTAATGTCGACTGAGGGACCAAATCAAATAGGCTTGGGCTCACCAGGTTAGGTTGAGGTTAGTTATACCTAACCTAGGTCAACTAGATTAAACCATTACTAGCCCAACCACCTTTTGGTACTGAAAGGAGTTCTAGGCCTAGGTAAGAATGGCCAAAGGCCAAATAAAGGACAACAACTTAATAAAAAATGAGGTCAATAGAGATGGTGACCCCGTGGCACCAATAATTGACATCATAGATTCTTTACTTACTAAGCATACACTTTGCCTTCATAGTGAGCATGACGCCAAGGAACTATGACAGTAAAAACATGATGAAATAGCCCTATAAATAGAGAGCACAGGCCCAAGGGATTGTGTATAGAGCACTGAGATGCTATGGCCTCTGATAAATGATCTTTTAAGAAATATAGTACGACTTCAATGCACTACAAATGGAATATCAAAACTTTAAGGCCATTAGAAAAAAATATTGAGTGTGGTGCCAAATTTTTAATATCTTACTACATGTTGAAAGATTTTTGTTAACTCTCCATAGTAATGTAAAAGATTTGATATCTTACTGAGCTTAAAAGTTTTTTTAATGCAAAGAATACAAATATATCTCATCATTATCATCATAAAAGTATTTGCTAAGAGTACCACAAATATCATGAGTATAGGGCATCTGGAGAGAGCACATCATGATGTTAAAAGATAATGACATTAAGAGCTAGTATTTAATCTTTTGATTTTTTTCTTTTTTTTCTATATCATGTTTCACAATACTTGGTTGATGTAACAAGTTAATGTTGGAAAGTTTTTGTCCTTAAGCATTATGCATCTTTAACAATTGAGACCACCCACTATAATTTATTCAGATAAACAGAATGCTTGGTTTAAATAGATGGCAAGTAGTAAGTTTCTCTTATATTCAGAGGTGTACATATTGGACAAGCCATAAAGTCATTCATTATGATATTAATGTAAGCAAGCTGGACAATAATTGGCTAAGGGCAGATTTTGGGATAGTTCCAACACACACACAACCACACACACAACCACACACACACACAACCACACATACATCTCTCTCTCTCTCTCTCTCTCTCTCTCTCTCTCTCTCTCTATATATATATATATATATATATATATATATATATATAAAAAAGAAGCAATACGTTTGAGATCCAGTTGGGCTTTGAAATCATTGTTTGGCTTTGAGGTGAGCGCAATAAGTGTGAGATGAGTGTAATGAATGAATAAAGAATCAAATCTTATATTACATGGATTTTAAAGCTAATATTAGGTTTTAAAATTCATGCTATCGATATCTTTGTTTATTATGAGGTTTGCCTATGTTGTACGGGTGAAAGATAAGGCATAACACGAATACGAGATACTTCTATAATTATAAATATAAGATACGGACATGCGTTAAATACGTCATTACAGATAGGACACGTGTGTCAAACACCCCACGTCTCTTTTTTATTTTAATATTATTTAAATCGGACATGTCAATGACGTGTCCGACACATGTCTGTAGCATATTAGACAAGTATCGGTGTCTGAAAAATATCCGACATTGCTCTTGGGCCTTATCCTAAACCCTAAACCCTAAACCCTAAACCCTAAACCATCAATTGACAATGCTCTTGGGCCTTATCTATGAGAATTTTCATGTATACAAAAATTTTCTTTTAGTAAAAAAGAACTGTCTTGTTTGATAGATGAGAGAACTACACGAGAGAAATTTAACTACTTAAATTTTTATATTTCATTAAGTTGGTTAGCAGGTACATGTCAGTTATTAACAAAGTAAAATGGGATTAATGTATGGTCTGTGACTCATCACCACAGTTATAATTATAAGTGGGTTTCAGGTAAAAATGGATTTAAAACATAAAATTTGGTATTCACTTGAGTTACCATAATAAAACAGACAATATATATATATATATATATATATAAACACACACAAGGTTTCCCTTACAACTTTGCACTCGCGGAAAATAAAAATATAAGAATCAATAGCCAGTAAAGATAATTATAATTAATGCTCTTAATAAAAAATATGTTGTGATTCTTTACACATGTCCATCATAAATCTCAAAAAATTTCTATCTAAAAGAGCAGAGGAACCCAAAGAGTAGAAATATTACCTTAAAATGAATATGACCATTCAGATGAGTACTCTTTTTAAGATTTATTAGTATACATAACCAAAAATTTTTACCCTACCTTATAAGTATAAAATTGGGTTTACATTATTCTGCGGTCTGATATCCCTATGACGGCAATCCATCATAGTTAATTACATCTCAGGAGTTGTGACTCCCGAGAATACTCTCAATTAAACTATTGGCATATGTCAGCCAAGATTATAAAGTAAGTGTCTTGAAGATTAATAATTAAGGACCTCAGATCAATGGATAGATTTGAAAGTATTTAATTGGAATTAAAAGGTTAGGTCTTACTGTCTATTGAGGATGTATCACGAAAATGTTCAAGAAGAGGGTTAGCCAACTACGAGAAGAAGGCAATCATTCATAATTGAAATTATGAATTGGTTGAAAAAAAATTTGATTTGAAGGTTGAATTCATCTTAAAAAGTTTGACCAATTTTTTATTATTTGATGTGAAAATGTTTGATTTAGAATTGATTTGTTTTTAATAATATTTGATTGGATTATTCACTTGAGCTAAAAGTTTGAGCTAATTGGATTAGATTTTATTTGAAAGTTTGGTTTGAGTTGATTTGATTGATTAGGGTTGAGAAGGTTTATTTTGAGTATGGTTACTTGGTTTAATATTATTAAAGTTTGCTTTAAATTTATTTTAAATTTAAAGTTATTTTGAAGATATTTGAGGATTATTATTTGAAATTTAAAATTATTTGAATTTTTTTTAAGATTATTTGAATTTATTTGGAGGTTGTTAAGGTTATTTAAAGTTTGTTTAAAATTATTTAATTTGCTTTAAGGTTGTATAAAGTTTGCTTGAAGATTGTTAGAGTTTGTTAAAGGTTGTTGAAGTTTGTTAGAGTTTGGTAAAATTTTTGAAGGTTTGTTAATTTTGTTGAAGGTTTTTAGAGTTTATTAAAGTTTGTTAAGGTTTGCTAAAGTTTTGGAGATTTGTGATCATTGGATTTTGGAAAGCTGAAGGTTTAAAATAATAGTAATTTTAAAGAGTTTTGAAGTTTTTTAAAAAAGGTCTAAGATTTTTATATGGTTCCAAATTTTTTTAGAAGTTTTAAGGGTTTAAGGTTTTGAAAGTTTAAGCTCTATAAAGTTGAAGTTTTGAAAGTTTTTAAAGGTTTTAAATTTTAAAAGGTATAAGTTGTGTTAATTTGGTTCCTTTCTTATGCTTTGACTTGGACTAAGAAGAGTTTGGTTGAGGTTGATAGTTTGATTAAATTGGGATGTTTAATGTTGAAGATTAGATTGAATTGGAATCTTAAGTTTGAAAATTTAATTCAAGTGGAATTTTGAGGTTAAAAGCTTGATTGAAGTAGAACCTTAAACCAGTGGACAAGATAGGCTAGAATAATTCTTAGTTAGAAGTAAAACCCTAACATTGAAATAAACCTAGACACTTTAAAGGGGCTAAAAGGGCGGACAAACCTAATTTTTTTGTATAAGACCTCCAATCAAGATGCTCATGATTTTTCATCATCTTTTTTGCAATTATATACTTAAAATATTAACCATCTAGACAGTTAGAGTTTTACACTATTATCAAAGTGATGGTGAATATAGATCTTTTTACTTTTAAGAGGTTCATTGTGCCTTTGTCAGTAACCATAGGCTACTTAATCCTAGGGCATCTAAATAGCCTTAAGGGGGTAAGGTTGTTTGTTTTATAGGTCCTAGTCCTTAGCACTAACTTGGGGTATGTTGTAATCTAACATATGTTTTTAGAAATGACTATTGCAGAGTATGTTTGATCACAGACTTTATTTAAAAATTTTCTAACTTAAGGTTCACTTTTGATCTACCTAGTGGCGGTTCTTGTAATTTAAGTTAGTGGATATTAGAGTTGCTCTAAATGTTTGATAATTAATTACTGATTTTAATTAATCCTTAGTTGTCAGTCAATGTGAAAATTAAGGTCTTTAAGGTTCAAGTTTTAATAGTTGGTTTTTGATCCTAGGTATTTTCCATTAATTTTCCCTCCTTGGTTTAACTTTAATTGTTTGGTTTACTATTCAATGTTGAAGCTTATATGCTAGAAATAGTTTCATTCATGCCTTTCATATTTACGCTCTTTACACTTAAATTTTATTTCACACATATTTTATAAAATAATTTTTGTCACACAAGTTATGATACTTTTAATCATGTGTGTGAATCTAAGTGGATAAATGTGTAAATATGGAATTAACCAAGACTTGTAGGCTTAGAAGTTAACCTTAAAAATCACATGTTCATGAAAGGGATCATGTTTAGTTATGCGCCAAACCTATAAACATGTATAAGTCCTGTATAAGTTAGCCATGTAGGAGGATTTGCAAAGTTATATATTTTTGGTAGGAGAATAAATATGATTGGTGTTTAGAAAATGGGTGTGTTTAGAATTGTTTTTATTTTTATTTTTTAAAATTTACTTAGGTTTCTTAAAAAGTTTTACTTTGGTTGCTTAGGCTTTGAAAATGATTTGATTGAGTTCCATTTTAAGAGATTTATGTTTTATTTAAGTTTTATTTAAATAAAGTTTAATTTTGTTAAAGGTTTTACTTTTTTTTTTAAATTTTCTTTTTATTTACTTTTAAGAAGTATTCCATTTAGGTCTTACATCCAAAATGTTTGAATTTGAATTTTACTTAGAAAAAGTTAGATTTGAAAATTGAAAAGGTTTAAGTTTTGTTTAAAAGGGATTTATTTGAGTTTTTTTCTTAGTTTTATTTTTTATAAAAGATTTTACTTTGAGTTTTTTTTGAAAAAGAATTTATTTTTATTTTGTTTTAAAAAATTTATATGTTGAAAAGATGTTATTATATTATTTTGAAAAGATTATAATTTGGAGATATCTTTTAATTTAAAATATTTGTTGTGAAAAGATTTTATCTGAACTTTTTTTTAATTCTTTTATAGTTTTAGAAATGGTTGTTATTAGGTATTATTTTTTTTTTTTGAGAATTTCACTCCAAACTTTAAAATTAAGTTTATGAAAATATTATAAACTAGAGCACAAATAAAATTATTTTATTATGCTCCATTTCAAAGCATATTTAAATAAAATTAAGATAATTTTTCTAGAGTACATTGAGGTTTATATACTTTTTTTTACAAAAATACTTCACTCAGAGCACCTTTAAATTTAAATATATAACAACAAGTCTTTATCCCATTATGTGGCGTCGGATGCATGAATCCATTTTAAAAGAATAATTTAAATCCTAAACCTTAAATTCATGTATCTTTTATAAAAATAATTTATTTAGAGCATATTTTAATATATATACATACATACATACATACATACATACATACATACATACATACATACATACATACATACATACATACATACATACATACATACATACATACATACATACATACATACATACATACATACATACGTACATACATACATTTTTTTTAGTAATTTCTTCAAATATATAAATTAAAGTCACTCAACTATGTGAACTTTGCAAACCACCACATAAACATCTAACTTATGAAAATAGCACAGTCTAAACACATAAGAACAATTATTTTGTCAGCTTGATATCCTAAGCATGTTTTCTACCAAATTCATAAAGTCGCAACTTGCTCACTTGCATGAATATAATCCTAAGCATGATTTGCATGAACTTAAAGCTACCAAATGAGAATTTTGCATGTAAATAATGCTACTACCACATCGAAATTTTGCATGAAAAATAACATAATCACATAAGTATTTTTCTTTTTCTATAAGTAAAGCTAGTTTATTATTATTATTATTATTTTTGGGTAGGAAAGAGAAAGGGAAAATACCAATGGCTTAGGGATAGGTTTCGAGTAAAGTGAAGGAGGTGTGGTTATGTCTGTGGTTTTGGGTACGGTAAAGGATGGGGAATGGTGTGGGACTTAGGTGAAGATTAGGGTTAGGCTAGGAAGGGAGAGTGAAGTGTGTGACTTGGATGAGGTTTCAGGTTAGGGTGAATGAGGGGGGATGTTGAGGATTGGGTGAGGTTCTAAGATAGGGTTAAGAAGGAAAAGTGAGTGTGGATTGTGGTGTTGGACTCTGTTTGGATGAGAGAAGAGGAAGATTGATAGGTTTTGGCTTTGGGCAGGATGAGAAAGCAGGAAGTAGTTCAGTGATTATGAGAGGTCTCGGGTGGGGTAATAAAAGAGGGAAGTGTTTGAGTGAATATGAGAGGTTTTGGGTAAGTTAAATGAGGGAGAATGGTGAATGATTTAGGTAAGGATTAAGGTTAGGCTAGGAAGGGAGAGTGAAGTGTGTGTTGTTGGGGTTCAGGTAGGGTTAAAAAAGAACAGTGAGGGAAGGATTTATGGACTTGGGATTTTGGTTAGGCTAGGAAGGAACATTGAGTTAGAAATTTATGGTTTTGGGTTTTGGGTTTGGCTTAAAAAGGGGAAGAGTGGGGTAATTTGCATGGGGAATTTTGCGTAGGCTTGGAAGGGAAAGTTAATGTGGAGTGTGGGGACTTTCAATTTTGGGTAGAGAACAGAGTGTGGAGTGTGGAGAATTTGGTTTGGTGTAATGACAAAGGGAATGCCATGAAGTTGCAGCTTGAAGAGACAAGAGGCAGATAAAAGTGAGAAAAGAGAGGGAGGCTGGAGCATGAGAGAAAAATGAGGGGAAAAGGGGAGAGAGAGACAGGCTCGACCATCAGAAGAAAAGGGAAGGAAGGTAAAAACTCAACACGATTATACATCCACACTATACAAAACTAATTGAAATGAAACAAGACGAAGAAGACTCTTTGGTTGCCTTGATTGGATGAGAGGAGATCTCTTTGGCTTCCTTGGTGTAGAGTGGGGTTTTAGTTAGAAGAGGACTGTGGTGAAGAGTGGAGCTTCCGCCTTGAGAGAAATAAGAGGGAGGAATGGGAAGTTTCAGTAAAAAAGAGAAGAAGATAAGGTTCTGAAAGTCAAACCATAAATTGAACAGGTAGAGGAGGAGCTTCAAGGTTGAACAGGGGTTGAACCAGGTGATGTCATAAAATAAAGAAAATATTAAATATAACTTAAATGAGATAAAAATTAGATGAAAGTTAGTATGGAAAGTCAACAAGAGGGAAACAAAACTAAGAAACTATAAAAGCGTAAACAAAGAAATGGTAATAGACTAATAGTCATGCATATTTTAGAAAAGACAAAGAAGAAAATGATTTTGACCTTGACTCATTCGATAGAGAAAAAAGCAATGAATTTAGTAGTGCAAATTGTTTTGGTTGGAGTAAGCCCCAACTCAACATATTTCAAGTCAAAGTGTGCGACCAACTATTAAGAGAAAATTTGGTTGATTTTGAATGAAATTTTTTAGTTGGTTTTAATTGATTAAATTAAGTTTTAACTCATGTGCACTTTAGTTGAAATTTGGTTTTGCTTTAAGTCAATTACTAAGATTTTTCTATCTATTATGAAAATTATCATCTAATATTTACATTCCCTAAAACCCTCATGCATTAACATTGGCATTCCCAAAAAGCTTGAGACCATCTACAATGGTGTAGTAGAAATTTTTTAAAGTAAGAACTAAGATCGAATTTTTAAAAAATACTCCAATTTTTTTTAATTCAAGCTTAAGAAGATCTATATTTGTAATTTTAATAAATTATTGTTAAGAATTTATTAATACATTATGATAAAATATATAGTGATAAAAATATAAATTATGCTTTTAAAGTAAATTAAAATAAATATTTGCTAAAAAAAGAAAAATTATATATATAAAAAAAATAAAGTTAATAAAAAATTAATCTATAATTTAACAATATAATGAGAAATTTTTTTAAGTAGATATAAATAATAAAACAACTAGTTTAAGAAGACATTTTAAAATAAACATTATAACATGTAATTGCTATCAAATTAAAAAAAATTAGAATATATGTTCTTTAATGAGCTAATTATACAAGGGATCGACACTGCCTTCCACCTCAGCGCCCTTTTCTGCCAAAACACATAAAATAAAAATGAAAAAGAATGAGAAGCTTTGCATAACCAACCCCCTAAACTTCAAATTTTACATACTTACCCCCTTCTCCATGCATAAAAAGGTTCATCTCAGCCTTCCACTTTTTCAAAATTAAAGTGGTGGCATTTTTTAGGTGATGTGAAAGATTTAGGTAATAAAAATATAAACTTTAAAGTTTATGTTAAAGATATGTATGTAAATGCCCCAAAAAACCAAAAAACTAAACTTACTGCAATGTAAAAATTTGTCATTAGTATAATTTCACTTGTAAAGTTCTCCCCATTCATCAAACATGATGCATTTCTTTTCCTAACTCCTATCTAACTATTCATAAAATATGATAAACTTATCATCAATAAGTTGATGCATGCATGCACATATTCATAGATAAGTACCCAGAGGTAATCTGTCTGAAAACTGATAAAATCCATTCCGAGCATTGGGAATTGTTGGCAGATCATTTGGCACAATAAACTCTCCATCAACTCTTCTCTGCTGCTCCAAATATGGATGAAGTGGAGAAAAACCTGGCATCTTCATCTGCTTCATTGGACCTAAACCACCAATGCCAAGGTTAACCATGCCCTCTTGGCCAAAACCTATAGCATAGGCCCCATATTCAGCCGTCACACGCAATTGCGGAGCTCCGCAAGGCAATGCAAAGGGATCGTCGCTTTGAAGCCTCCTGAAGCTTTCTTGAACTTCCTCGGCTCTTCCGTGGAAGCTATTATGGGGCTGTTGCATCCCAATTGTGGCGGTGTTCGACGAACCGGAGTTTTGATTGTTACTAGTTTTGGCGGCGGGTACGTCGTGGTCGTGCTTTCCTTCATATGTGGTGATGACAGACTTAAGATCATGCGATGCTCTTTCCACATGCTTGCGCACCGTGCAACCTGGGTTCGTACACTTGTAGTAGCTCCTGCATTGCAAAACAAGATTGATGTAATGTAAGGATTTAATTGATAGATATGTAAATGTATAACATTTCAATGATACATGTGTAAACTCCATTTGAAATTGAAATATGCAAGTTTGGTTGAACAATTAAAATACCTTGGATTTGGATTTCCTTTCACGACTTTTTGCCCGTACTTACGCCATCGGTAACCGTCGTCGAGAATATCGACCTCGCTAGTTGTCTGAACCACAACACGAGGCTCTCGCATGGCCCTCGAAGCTGCACTCATGTCAATAGAGCACAGATCTAGTTTGCTGGATGCAAAATAAATCCAAAAATCAGTAAGTTTTGGTTTGAATGACCTATGAATATCACATTTACTTCATATTTTTTTGTCTTAAAACAAATTACCTTCTTTTTGGATCCCTCTCCTCCCCTTCAGCATCACATCTAACTGAAAGACAACCATTTGTTGCTCCATCGTCCTCTTCGTCATTAGACATTGCTGATGACAAATGCATGACCTCTGAGCCGCTGTATCGACTGCCACTCTGTGTCTGCATGGAGTTAGAAGTTGCAAACTCAGCAACAGAAGCTACTGAAGAAGCAGCTTCCATGGCATCCCTTCTCCATCCTGATCCCACATTTCCATTTTCAGAGTTCAGCAATGAGAGATTTCCATCAAATTCAGAATTAAGGCTCTGATAATCTGAACCCTCCACTTGTGTGTCACTGAAGGAATGAGAAGATGTAGCGCATGGCCTGCGGTTTGATGGAGGCTTGGGGTGGTTGTGAGCACCCCTGTAGATTATTTCAGTAACATGACCCTCAAGCGATCTTTCAACCTTCTTCTTCACTGGGCAATTTAAGAAAGTGCACTTATAATAACTGCGAGGGAACTCGCTACCCTTAACGTGTTTCTGCCCGTACTTCCTCCAGTTGTATCCATCCTCTTCTGGAGCAATGACAGGCATGGATGAGGACTCTCCTTTTGGATCTGTTCCTCCATAATGATTTTCATCACTTGGAGAGCATTCATTTCCCAGAAAGGAATCAGCTTTCGTTTCTTCGGCATTCTCTTTTGTTTCAGATTGTCTTTGATTGATGGATGAAACAAACTGAAAAAAACGCAAGGAAAAATAGTTAGTGCATATATCATTTTTATTAACATGGAAATAAACAAAAGGAATTTAGGGCCTTGTTTATCCTTATTATTAATGTTTTCTACAACACTGAAACATACATGAAAAGAGTAAACTGCAGGCAATAATGTTCATTTGTAGTTCCTGCCATTGATTTAAACCGGCATACTCAAATCATCCTAAAAGTGTTGCTAAAACACAAATAAGGTCTGAGCATACACATCTCAAGAAATATTTATAAATTTGATCAGTTGTCTATAAAAGAAACCTCGTAAAAATCACACTGCAATATAATGCAAATTCAAAGTGAAACTTGAGAACTAAAAAAACCAAAAAAGGGAGGCTATGGAGAAAGTAAAATGAATTACTTTGTTTTTGGCATTTGATAGGAAAGGGAAATCTGAACACAGTCGAGGGAAGGTAAATGCATCGTCACAAAATTCTTCGATCTTTTGAACATTATTTTTGTAAGTTTCTTCTGAGATCAATGTTGAAAATGAAGTATTGTCCTTGGTATGTGCAAAAGGAAGTTTCCCAGTGGTCGGCGACGGTTCGGCCTGCAAGTTCAAGCACACCAATTATGTGCAATACTGCTGCTTGCTCAACCAAATCAGATAGAAACAACACAAATAACACAGATAATTATAAGGTCCAAAGCATATTAAAAGTATAGATTGGGGTAGAAATACCATTCCCGTAATAAACTACAATAGGATAAAAATGTTCTACCGAAATGCTTTCATGATTTTGAAACTGAAATTTATAAAATTACATTTTTTTTTCTTAAGTGATGACTTTAAAAAAAAAAAAAAAAACATCATAAAGTATGATGAATCTTCTGCATCAATTCATAATACTCAAAATTCACTCCAATCATGCACCCAAATTCTTGGCGATTTCAATAAAATCGTAGTCATTAAGAACACTCTTACCATGGAATTTGAAAGCAAAACTGGAGATTCCAAAAATGCCGTAGGACTGAGACCTGGAGAAAGCACCAAACATGAAGAAATCTTGTCTGAAGGTGAAGAGATCACGTTCTCTGTTCCATTTCTGCTAGTATTGACTGTTAATGTACTAAAACCAGCCCTAGCTGCAATCCTTTCACTTAAAGCCCCTCTTGAGCTTGATTTGGTAATCTTAAACTGGACTGTTCCGGAGAAGATATCACTGTAGGGTTCTGAGGCAGAACTTTTCACTTCTTCCTTGTAATCCAATGCTGTTTTCTCATTCTCAGACACCGTAGAGCCTAAATGTCCCCCATCTCCAAGATCATGAAATGGTATAAATGTTATCGGGCTGGGATTAAAAGTTCCCCATTCTTCAAAAATGGAGAACTTGTCATCTATCCCAGCCATCGCTGTTCCCAATCGGCGACAAATCTCAAATCATCCGTTCTAATCAAGGAAAAAAACGAAGAAATCAGAAGCAAACCCTAAACTCACACATGAAATCCTCCTATCCAGCTCACCCAATAACAGAACATATGAATCAAATCAAAAACAGATTATCATTCTTTTTTAGTAGCAATCTTTTTGAAAGTTCTCAAGAAAGAGAGATAAAACAGTCAAAAAACACAGTTACCTACAAACTGGGCAGCACGGAAAGCCAGAAAACACATCAGAAAGAGTTCTTGGACATCAAATAAAGAAAATAATGAGCGCAAAACCGCCATGGCTGCCCTTTGCTGAGCTCTCGGACTTCTATAACCTTGATTTAAAACGTGTAAAAAAGAGTTGAAACAAGATTTCAGACACAGATCAGAGTGAGACCGCAGCTGTCGGAAAAAATACTCGGCAATAGTTCCTTCTGTCTGCTTCGAATTATATGCCGAAAAATGTGAGGGATTCTGTTGTTGCGAGGCAAAGGAAACCATTAATGAGGGCTTATCTTCATTTCACTGATGGGCAATCTTATAAGAAACCCCATCACAAATTAGTTTTTGAGGCTTTTCACCTCTTCCTGGGCAAATTGGAGACAGAGGTGTAAATGAGTCGAACATGAGCGAGTTTGGAGCATTCGTGTTCGGCTTGTTTGAAAAATGTGCTCATAATCGAAACTGCTCATTAATAAATCTTTTCGTGTTCGATTTGATATAAAATCAAATTAGCTCGTATTCGACTCGAATTTAAGTTCTTCAAACTTACACTTCAAAAATTTTTTATTAGCAAATATTTCTTATGAAATCTAAAATAATAAATTTTTTATTTTTAACCATTTCTTTAAATATGAGAAATTTAATATTGAATAAATCAACATATTTTAGCTTTATTTGGATCAAAGTATGAAATTTTCTTATTTTGTGCTTTCACGATGTGGGATTAAGTTAGTGAGTTTCAGAGCCGCGAGGACCATGGAGGCTGGAGTTCCGAGCGAGAGTGGAGAGGGACGTCCGAACTAGAAAAGAATATTTGACATTTTCGTATACATAATTGCATATCACTTTTCATATGAATATTTACTTATTAAACGTAAGTTTTTTTTTGTTTTCTTCGGTGGGGAGAAACATTTGAGTATGTAAGACGTACCCTGAGCTGAGTACTTCAGAGAGGTTATTCATAGGATATTAAGGGGTTATATCCACGTTATATCCCCTATAATCTCTTTGTAACCTATATGTATCATCTAGTAAGTTCCGCGCTTTTGTTTTCATATTTTTGTAGGCTACAGGTAGGTTACATGGGATATAAAGCGGATATAACCTCTCAATGTCCTCTGAATAACCTCTCTGACGTATCCAGCGCTGCGTACGTCTTACGTACCCAAATTTTTCTCTTCGGTGGGGGAGTGCTTAGCCAAAATTTTTTTTTATGAAAATTTCTTACACTTCAGTAACTAATTTTTATAGGTATATATAATTCGGTATGAGAATTTTATTTTTAATTCTAAATCACAACAGTTAGGAAGAAATGTGAGTGGGAAGTTTAATTGCAATCATTTTATTCCGGACAGAATTGTTGGGACTATTAAGCAGGACATGATTATCTTTCTGAGCAAGTCGTGTGCTTTGATTTTATAAACAATATGCTAATCATCCAATCACTGATCATGCTTCTTGTAATCCAAGCACAAAAATATCCCAAAATTCTATACCAAATATAACACAAATCTATACATCAAAGGGGCATTTACATGCATACCCACCCAATTCTTATGTATTTACATATCTGGCATAAATACTTTACTTTTTTGATTCACATTGTACATGAGAAACACATGAGGACTAATCTCGAGGAGATTCAATAGACTACGAGATAAAGAAGTAGGGCTAGGAGGGTCCACCGGTGGAAGACGAAATGACCCACCAGCAGAAGACTAAAGGCGATGGCTGAACACCAAATGACCCACCGGCAGAAGATCATGGGACCTATTTGACTGGGTGCAGCCCACCTAAATCAAAGCTAGAGACTAAGCGAATGGAAGCTATTTGGATCAAAGGCCGAAGCCAATTCAAACGAGCAGATGCATCGACCTATCGCTTGACATGACCCAATTCAAGGGAATAATTTAACATCGTTAACAACCTCAGGGACACCCTCAGAGATTCTTCAGGGAGGGCTAAGGATCCGTAATGAAGAGATCCAAGAACATCTTGAAGGACCCTATCGTCGAGGTATAAGCTACCTATCGGATTATGGTGGTTCTTCTTTTGCTCGATAGCCTAACATCAACCTGTCGACTGTAGCTATTTATTCAGAGATCAAAAGTGAACAGATGGAGTGGAATTGTTAGTCGGGGAAACCAAGCTGACTGAGCCAAATCCTTCTGGTCCGAAGTCAATCAAAAGTCGACTGACAATATTGGTTCAACATAACCAACCGAACAATCATTGTTGAACTGAAGCCTACCAAACTCAACTGACCAAGCAAGAAGATAGCTGAACTATAGGCTTATACTTGTAAAATATCCAAAATGCTTTATAATGCCCCCATTAAAGCAATGGGCATGCATGTAATTGCACATATTGTAACTCTCATCTATAAATAGGGGGATAATTTTATGAGAAAAGAGCTAATCAACATTTCATATTACTGCTTATTAATGTTTTCTCTCTCTCTTTCCTCTTCTCTCTTAAGTTATTCCTTAGATAAGATTGAGAGACACAGGATTAAAAATCTTAAAAGGTGTGATGAGCATGAATCATGCTAACAAAATGAAGAGAGGTAGCAAAAAGAGAAGAAACTCACAACAGAGATACTGACAACATCGAGTGCACCAAAGAGTACGTGCAACAACAAATCTAGGAGTTGAAGAACGAGATTATAAACACCATCAAAGAGTTACTGGCTTGGGAAAGTGAACAAAACTCACAACAGGAAGCATCAGTGCCCAAGACCCGAAAAATACACATGCTTGAAGAAAAGGGTCAGAGCTTTTCAGTACCTCGATAGTGTTAGTTTAGCACCAATGACAAATATCATTTCGGGCAAACTAAAGCATTCTAACATGTTCGAATGCCTTCTCTCAACATATCTAGACGTAGAGCTTGCAAAAATGTTCAAGATACTGGCTCTAGCACCCTACAAGTTTATTACTAGTCCTACTGACCACATTATCTCTTTGAAATCAACTAGGTGCCTATCTGTAGATTGCCGACATGCTGAAATACCACCACTTCTTCACCACATTGAGGGAGTTGGTCCACAAGTGATTCAATGGATTACAGAGAAGAGTAATGATCTGCCTCAGCTGTTATCATAATAATGTGAATCCTAGTAATGGTACCAGAAAATGTGACTTGCTCCATATCAACTTGATTGTATTATTAAAATTAGATTATCCTATATACTAAGGTTTCTCAGGCAAGTATACGTATTGTTTCACTAATATAGGGCTCTAAAGAGTGTTGAATGTCAAACCCACATGGAAACGTTGGAATCTAAACTAGGAAAATATTTTAGTCTACCTAATTCGTTCTTAATTTGGAATATTGAAATACTTAAGTTTGACTAACAAACCTACTACAACTATATAAAGTAACCTCTATAAAATTTATAACTAAATTAAGTGAATTGGTTTTGCCGAGTGCTAAAGTTATTTTTCTTTGCAGTGATAATAGTTTTATGTAGATGTGGAAAAAATGTGAAATAAGTGAAAGTATTGTGATAAATAGAAGCATAAATCCTCTATACCTCTTTCGAGCGTACAAAAAGGCTTGGTTAAAATGACCTTAATCCTCTATACCTCTTTGATTCATACCCAATAGTTCAACGTGACTTTCCTTATTATTCATGTCGTAGCTCTTTCGAATCCCTACGAGTTCACAATAAATTTTAACAAATCAATTTTTCAGATTGAAAAGAAAATGAAATACAGAAGGAAATCATCACAATTTTTAAATAACAATTATTTCATGCATGTTATCTACATTCCTACACATTTACTACATCACTGCAAGGAAAATCAAGAAAATTTACTCAGAAAACATGGATAAAACACAACTGAATGCATTGATACAAGGAGATTCAATACACAAAAGTGTTTCAGAAAATCACAAACCAAAACACAAATATATTAATCTCTCTATTTCAATTTCTCTTGAGAGTGCTCTACTCAATCTCTTACTTGTCTCGTGCAAATTCTTCACCCAAGCACTCACAAACACAGTGAATGACTCCTCTAGACTTGCTTTCACAAGCCTAGAACAAACCTATAAACTCTCACAAAAATGGAGGAAAATCTCTTCCAAGACTCCCTCCCTAACCTTAATGATGCTCTAGAGTTTTTCCTTCAGCCTGTCTTTGCAACCTACTTCTCCAAGTCCTCTTGATAACTCCTTAAGAATGCCTTGGTTCTCCTCAGAACTTCCACCAACAGATTGCTCAAATTGCACAAAATCATGCAAAATTTGGTACTGACGCCTAGCTGCCGCACTATTCTATCGCTATGACCTTAGCCTTTAGGAATAGGGCTATGGCGCCTAGTGCTTGGCGCTTAAGCGCCACACTAATCTGACACCATGGACCTTGCCTTAATAGCTAGGGCCTTGTCACCCCATGGTTGGTGCTCTTGCATCATTCTCTTGTTTTTCTAAGCTTGACTAATGCCTAGGTGCTCAATGTGTGGCATCATGGCCTCAACCTTCACAAACTATTTTTTTTCAAATTTTCTCCTTTTTGCTCCATGTTTCTTCCACTTTGTTTCACTTCTAATACTAGTTATATATGCAAAAAAATATACAATTACTTTTCTTTAAAATACATTTTCATTCAAAAATATGTGCAAAATATAAAGAAATTCATGGAAGCATTTCTCACATCAAAATCCCCCAAACTTAAACATTACTTGTCCTCAAGTAACACTACAATTTTAAAAACTAGATTTGTTTATTTGAGGTAAAGGGTTTCGTTAAAGTTTCCTACAATTTTACACCAGAAATGTCATAGTTCAACTTAGGAGAAATTCTAGTGAATCGACCTAGTACTAGGGTGTAAGAACATCTTGTATTCAACTTAGAAATCCTGATTTTCTATTTACTTTGAAAATTTTTAAAATTTGCCAAGCTTAGGATCCCTAAAAAGTATATAAATATAAGTGGGGAAGAATTCACATTCATACTACCTACAACATGTTTATATCGCAGAAAGAGTAATTAAAAAATAATATATATGTATACAATAACAAGTATGAATATATAATAGGGGTGAATAAAAAATAAAATAAAGAAAGTATAACATCCAAGCAGGTAAAATAAAAATAAGCTCACAACAAAAAAATATCAACTGAAATAAAAGAGTTCCAGAGGATACTAGCAAATATCCACAACAAGTAAAAATTAAGTACAGTACAACTAAAATATAAAGAAAAATAAATAAAATCTCTATTCCTCCTCATCGTCATCATCATCTTATTATTTCTCTAATTCCTCCTTTTCTGCAACCTTCTCTATCGACAGACGTGGTTCGTATAGCTAGTAGGGAGAATAGACTGGGAACTGCACTAAGCAATTTTCACAAATCCACTGATTTTCCTGCACAACTATAAATGAGCAACATAGACACTGGTAAAAAAATCAGATTGGCACTTGTTATGTCAATCAATATGTGCCATGTGATCACTCTAGTCATAAGTTGTAGTCTACATGGCAGAGGTAACATCTTCTATAATTTTTATCCTGGTTGACATACAAGCAAAGCTGGAGCAAGGTCAAGATGAAGAACAGGAAGTAGAGGGCTGTGAAGAAGAAGGTTGGGAAGAACTAGTTCCAGGCCCAAAAATAGCATGTTTATCATACAAAATTATATTTTACCTAGAAGTGGGCTTCAAAGGATGCAGCTCCTCCCAACCATCAAAATGAACACAACAAGTTAACACGGGGTGAAAATTGTGGAAGGGTGTTTCATCCCTAAAGTGGATCCCCCCTGTGAGAGTTGTAGATGGAATGATGAATCACAACACCTATGTCGATAAATTTTATTGTTTGAATACAATAGTTCAAGGTAGCTCTCTTCCTTGTCACCTCACTCAAATTGGTAGAGGGCAGAATCTTGGCATAAATGAATTAATGCCAAGCCTTGGAAGGTGTGTTGAGATTTGAGGAAGAGAAATTGACCGTATGGTCATTCCTCGTCTTCCAAACCTCTCTCCCATCAGTCAGAAAATTGAAAATCTCATCAAGTTAGACATCAGAAGGTTCAAAAGAAGAATAGTTACTCTCAGGTATATTTTCCAAGGAAAATAAAGAATTAATACCAGTAGCAAAGATATATATTTGTTTTCCCCTCATAAAAACCAACTTAAAATTATTTTCAGGTAGATTAGCGTAAAACTCTTGAACAACAGTAACCATTGCTACACTAGTTATGTAGCAGAAAGTCTCCCACTTCCGGCTCTACACTAGTTATGTAGCAGAAAGTCTCCCACTTCCAGCTCACTATCATGTTCTCCATAGATCCTCCAAGGCTAATAAATACCCTCTTTCATGAAGCTCAACTAATCGCTATAGTGCTTCTGAGATTTGAGGTATACAAAGTTGTTGGAGTTAAATTTTGGAATTGGTTTGATTTTGGTTTTGGGAGCCATGGTAACATAATGATGATGGTAATACATGAGAATGAGCTAAAAAATTATAATGAATGTAAACAAAATGCAAGTTATGGGTTAAATCAAGTTTCCCCAAAAAATCTTCAAATTTCTAAGAATATCCAAAAATTTTCAGTGGAAGAAGAACAATATCAAGCTTGGGAGGAATAGTTTACCTCAAAGCAGTGATTACTACACTCTAAAGCTTCACAAACCAAGCTCCAATCCACGATTTAGGAAAACCTTATGTGTCACCCTCAAATGGAGAAGGAGATTCGGGGAGGGGAAAGTCGCAAAAACGACCTAAATCGGGCTGGTTTAGGCAATTAATAGCAGAATTCAGAGTGGCGCCTAGATTCCGCAATTGTGGCGCCATGGCCTTGCTCCTTTACCAACTCCTCTTCTATCTAGGGCCATGGAGCCAAATTCTACTTTAAGCCCTATTTCAGTGCGCAAGCCCTGGATTTGGTTCCAGTCATTTAATTAGTCATATTTACTCCTCTCTAAAATATTATATCACACAAAACTAGTTCAACACTAAATCCAAAATAAGTGGTAAATGAGGATAAGCCATCCCTCTTCCATCACATCTCCCTACCTTACTTCCAATTTCTAATGGAATCACTACACTGTTATACTCCTCTCTAAAATATTAATTTCAAACTTTATTATGCCTGACCCCATGAACAAGGTTGCCCTGTTTTATTGGCTCGTGTGTTGCCAACTTTAGGTATCACCTCACCCCTAATGTATGCATACTCAAAATGAATATAAGGTCATCCTCATGTTACTCATCCAACAATTTTTTGGAAACTTAATTAATGAAAGTTAGGTTAGATAAAGGAAGTAATAGAATTGAGATGGACCCGTTCTAAGACTAAATTCAGCATGACTCAGAATAGACCTGTGTTGGGTTAAGAACAAAGGTGTAAAGGATAAAGTTGATCTTACTACCTCCAACAACCAGATTATCATCCAGTCATAACGAGAAGATTAAGGAATCTCAATCTCACGTCACACACAATAACACAAATAAACACACAAAATTCCAATCCTAACAAACCACAAAACAACACAAAAACATAGTCACACCACAAAGTATGGGTTGCCTCCCAAAAAGGGGAAAGAATGCTTTTGAATGAGATTTTAATGCTGGATTATCTCAAGTAATATCTAAATTCATCAGGCTGAGGATATTAAACTAAGCGTATTTTGGGTAGAGAATTTAAGACTTTCTTCATTTACTTTAAATTCTCTATCGCTTTTATGATATTTTATACCAGTTTCTCCAAAAGGATAAGCTCTTACTACAGTAAATGGTCTTGACCATCTGGATTTAAGTTTCCTTAAAATAATTTTAATCAAGATTTAAATAGCAATACATATTGTTCAGGCTCAAAATTCTTCCTAAGAACTTCCGATCATGTCACTTTTTTATGTTATCTTTATATATCCTAGCATTTTCATAAGATTCTTGCCTAATTTTATCAAGTTCATTTAATTGTAGTAATCTTTTTACACTAGTTTTTTTCATATTCTAATTAAATTCTTTTATTGCCCAATAAGCTTTATGTTCCAATTCTACTGGTAAGTTACATGTTCTTACAAATCTAAACCTATATGGTGATATACCTATTGATGTCTTATATAGAGTTCTATAGGTGCATAATGCATCATCTAGCTTCGGAGACTAACCTTTCCTATTAGGGATGTGAGCAGTGCCAGAATTACTCACCTCCATAACACCAGCCGACCCATAAGCTGCAATTGATCACTAGTACATGGCCTTTTGAAGTTTGGGATATAGGCTACCTTAGGTTGTTTCCACCCTTGTAAGACCAGTGCATGTTTCTTCCGTCATCGTAGATTATTTATTTAAGTGGATCAAAGCTAAGGCACTTTCTCAGATCACTATAAAGGTCATCCAGAACTTCATCTGAATGGATCTTATTCACTATGGATTATTGCTAGTCATTATTACTGACAATGGGACATAATTCACTGATCAATGAGTAAGATATATTTGTTAGAGTCAGAGGATCAGCTTAAAATCTATGTCTGTACACCATCTTGAGACAAGGTGAAGTGATATGTCCTAAAATATGCTTAATTTCCTTTATATTTTACATCTATTTATGGATGAAATTGTACTTTAAGGAAATATATTTTTATGTTTTTCTTGCAGGTACAACAGGTAGAACATATGAAGCGAAGCGAAGCTAAAATTGAGCACAATGGGGTGAAATGGAGCATTTTGGAACTAGTAGGGGAGCCAAGGCGCTTCACCTAACCGCCTTGGCACAAACATACTAGGCGCCTATGCGCCAGAACCCATTCAAGCAAACCGAGAGGCTGGTACCAGCCCTTTGGCGCTAAGGTACTACTTTTTCTACAGTTGCTGCAACACAAATTGAGGAGTTATGGGGTCGATTTAAGCAGTTTGAGGAAGGAGCAAAGAGCTTTTTGAAGCCTTAGACATGGAGGAAGTTAGAGGAGTCGTAGGTAAATCGAGATTTTGTAGATTTTCACTTTTCTTGAGAAATTTATAGGATTTTGAGAGAAATTTGTAAGAGGATTATTTTTAGTATTGCAGGGAGCACTTAGATACATTTTTTAAGGAACTTTTCATCACTTATTAGTGGAGAAAAGCTGAGTATCGTGTTACCATTTGTCTTGTACTTGTTGTAAACATATATTTAGTGAATTTGATTTGTTAAATGATGAGGATTTCTATAGTGTTCTTCATGTTTCGTGAGTAGATTTTCTTACATTTCTCTTGTGATGAATAAGTAGGATTTGTAGGATGTGTAGAATGCTTTTAAAATTGATTTTTAATATTAATATGATGAGTATTCTTCTATACTTCTTTTACTTTTAGTACTGCCAAAATGAATTGTTAAAGTTTATTGCGATACATTAGAACTCGAGAGAGCGGTGGAAGAATAACTAGAGTTTTCACATTGTTTTATAGGCTATAATGAAACTGGACTATAGGTAATGCAAATAGATAGGGAAGTTCGCTTTGGCCGGTTCAATCTAGGGGTTTAAGGAATTAAAATTAGGTTAACCAACCTTCATTACGTGCTCGGAAGAGTGAAAACAAGATATATACTATTCTTTGTCACTAGCCACAGCAACAATTCATAATATTCGATCCTACAATCTACTTATGCAATCACAAGAGAAATGTAGCTTATATATATTGATATTCACCGAATCAATTAATCTAGCTAGGTTTAGCTTTAGACTTAGAGTTGTAATTTAGGAGTAGTTGTTAGAAAAAAATACCTTAATTGATATTCCAAACTATGACCTATAAATAGTAGATAATAACTTTTCTTAAAGGAGTCATTACCTCATTCTCTATGGGATCGATAATCAGACTCAATTGAGCCTTATATTATAGAAACGATACTTATACTTGAGTAAGAAACGCCAAAGTGCAAGAACATTTAATTTTAAAAATTAAATCAAGCTACTTGGAAGCAGATCAAGTTTTTGGGTGTCATTACCAGGACTTAAATTATCGTGATAATCACTGGGGCGAATCATGAAACTGCCAATAAGATCATTTTAAATCTATATTGGAAAAAAGTCAAATGAGCATAAGGAAATTGGGCCTAGATTCTTCCATTGGTTATATGGGTGATTTGGACGAAACCATCAATAGTGACCAGACAGACTTCGTTTATGCTGACACACAAAATAGTAGCAATACTTCCAATTGAATATAATCCCCACAGCAAGAGGGTCCGACTGAGAGGAAGGAGGCGAATGATGAAGATGTGATGCTCACACTCAATCTAGCAATAAAAAAGCAAAAAAACCCAACCCTTCGGCAGGAGAAAGTAAAGAGGAGGAAGAAATGTGACTACTACATACACGTTTGAGAAAAAGCCTTTGCCTCTGGAGATCTTGTGCTAAAGAAGGCCAACCCAACTTAATGTGGATAGGAAATTGACAAACTAAATCAAACTTGGATCAACTCATTCATCATCGTCAAAGAGTCACCCTAAAGCATACAAAATAAAAACCTATAAAGTAAAAAAATTCCATCGAATGTAAAGTGGAGACAACCTTAAGAAATTCTTTCCTTAAAAAATTTATTGTTTCATCATTAGTCAAAAATAATAAAGGCCATTTCATTCCAAAAACTTAAAATTTTCATAAATAAAGATTTAAAACATTATTTGGCTAACTATGTCAATAATCCCAAGATTCAAATAACACTTGGGGAACTTGAGGAGTTCACACGCATCAATATCCAGAAAATACTCAGAGAACTAGAACCCAAATAGTAAAATTTACAATAACAAATGACATTTGATTAGTAGGAACTCCCCGAAACTGACAACGATTCAATACATCTGATTAGTAGAAACTCTCTGAAACTAACCACGATGATCTCATTAATACAATGATCACTTAATTCACTAACCAAACAATCTATTAACATAAACACATTAATGAGATTATTCCTTATTAGGCGGTATATTAGATAATTAATTAAAGGAATCATTGATAAAAATTAGCACCAATATCATCTTTATCCATTATCAATTTTTCTATTTAGCCATTCTTAGACAACTTAGTAGTTGACTTTACCTAAATCCATATATGGCATTATATATAAAATCATATTTATAGCAAAAAAGATCAATTTATAAAAGTGCCATTATAATTTTAATAAATTTTAATAAAAAATATGATCAAAGAATGAATAGTATGATGCATAAATGGATAAACTTAAATCAATGTAATTGATTGATAAATTTGGTTGATCAAATTCAAAATTCTGTCATGTTATATTATAATAATAAGCTAATTTTGACCTTTAAACTAAATTTGATTTTATAAGAGAATGAAAATTATTTTAAACTTCTATAAGACCTTTAAATGCACCACTTCATGAATTAAATAAAATTTAAAATTTTTTATTAACTTGATTCTTGGAATGACAAATTTGATACACTTGAGCCTATTGGGTCACTCGTTTCATTTGAGTCATTAGCAATTTTTTTAGCATTCATGATACATATATTTTCATGAAACTTCTACGAAACTAACTTTGTTTTCACTTGAATTGAGTTCAAGTAGAAATAGTAGCATAAATCAAATTATACATATCGTCATGTCAATTGCCATTGATACCTAAGCTCATTGACATAACAAGATGACCCTTCCATAGTCACCATAAGTAAATGCTTACTTATTTTATGAAGTGTCAAGTTGCTTAATTCCCTTATTTGCCGGATAGGAGGAAACCTTTCATATTTTTTGAGGTGGCACAGTCTATATCCATCACTTGGACCATTCTAACTAGATCACTCAAATGTCACATATAAAACTGAATCCCATCAAATTGTAATGTGTGTGTGTGTGTGTGTGTTTGAGGGAAAATTATTAGGAGTAGATGAACTAGATGCGGAAGGTGCTTATTTTGCTGTTGTATTGGATGTCTCTGATGTACTGTCCAATTCAGTTGAATCTCCTTCCCATTGTCACATACAGGTGAGATAGACTAAAATTGAATGCTATAAAACTCATTTAAATCTAGTTTTCAAATGCCAAGAAGATTTAATCATATTTATTAAAAAATAATTGGAACATTTTACACTATAATGAAAATCGATACTAGGCCAGAGGGCTACTGAGTCGTGTTCTTATAACGACAAATGAATAAAATACTGAATATTTCCTTATGATTGATAAGTGGAATGTGGACTACTCTAGTTTTATAAATATGAATCTTCCATGCATCAATTTTATAGTATTATAACATAAAGTTAAGCTACAATGAATAAATAAACAATATACATATGAAATATATAAATACAAAAATTAAAAGCATGATTATGCAAATAGATCCTAATCAAGTGATCTAGATATGACAGCATAAAGAAACATATGGTGTTTAGGACTGTTGGTACACCATGAGAGTGACATGCAGTAGTGAGCATTATGATGAAAGTGAATTTGATGGGGACACTTTACCTAAATTATTTCCCCCTTAATCAAACTAAATTAAATAATAATAATTTTAGTATACATTAAAAAAATTATTTTTATTTAAAAATTGAGAGCTATAAAATAATAATAATAAGAAGAAAATTAAAATAAATAAAAAAGTAAAGCCAGAATTTCTTTCCACGTGTTAAAAGTGAACTGACGAAACACACTGTTGCAGGGAAAAAAATATTATCTCAGCAGTACTGATGCATCAGTACTTCAATGAAGAGGTGCTACGTGACATTATGACGGGATCATTGCATACGTGACACCTTCTCATTGAAGTACTGATGCATCAGTACTCCTGAGGTAATATTTTTTCGATGCATGGGGTTAATTTTTGGGGAATTTACGTACATACCACCCAATTTCTAATATTCACCCGAAATTTAATTTTTATTTTTATACCTTCCAAAGCTCTCATATTTCATCACAAATGCCACCATTTCAACTTATAAGAAATGAAATACACCTTTTCTTGTATAAATAAAGTTGTGTGTGTACAAATTCAAGTTTACATGCCAGATAGATATGTAAATACATTGGAATTGAACGGTATTAATGTAAATCTTCTTTTATTTTCTTATCCACGGCTGTAAAAACGGCTCGTTGTTTGCGAACAACTCATTGTTTGTGAATAGCTCTTGTTCGGCTCGTTCGCTAAGTTAACGAGCCGAACACGAACAACACGAATAAATTTTTGTCCGTTCAATTAATCAATTATATATATATCTTTGATGAGTAGTATTTTTAAAGAATTTAATTGACTACAAGGCTACAAAGATTTATAATCAATTAAAAGTATTAATAAAAAAAATATTATAAAAATTATTAAATTAGATTCAAATGATATTTTAAATCTTGCCCCAATTCTTAACATCTTATGGCTGCGTGATTATGGTTGTCAAAACGATTCTTTGTTCGTGAACGGCTCGTGTTCGACTAGCTAAACAAACAAGCCAAACACGAACACACTTTTTGAGCTCGAAATATAAACGAGCGCTCGCTCGTGTTCGGCTCCTTTACACTACAACTGTCTCTCTTTAATTATTTATTCAAGTAAAGTTACACCCTCACCAGAATAAAATTGATTAAATAAATAAATAAATAAATAAATAATTAATTAAGCTTAAAAGTAATTAAATTAAATTAAATAATTTTAAAATCTATAAAAAAGATTTTCCCCTCTCCCAATGCGTGAACCACTGCAATTATTAAAAGAAAATAATTAATCTGTCATTTTGTACCATCACATGATAAGCATGAGCCGAACCGTACTCAAAGGACAACCCAACCCTCCAATAGTTACAAAAAAAACAAAAGAATGTCAGCATTTAAATTACCAACTAATTCATATTTATTTTTTTTTAATCCAATAACTTTTCTTTATTGCAAACATAAAAAAATAAGACGAGAGATTTAGGGTTTGTTTGGGGCAGCAGCAGCTTATTGAATAATCTGCTGATAAGCTAGATGCGGTAGCTATTACAAAATTTTTATTTTTTTTTTGAAAAGTCAGACCGCAGCCAGAGCTCCCATCGCACCTAAATAGGTTCGGTGTGAAAACACTGTTTCTGCGTTTTGAAAACACATAAGCTGCCAAAACGCAGTTTACCCAAACATGACAGATGCATTTTCAAAACGTCACCGCACTAAATAACACTGCACTAAATAAACTGTCTCAAATGAACCCTTACATATCTACCAGCTAATTCTTATGTATTAAAGGCATATCAACCTAAAGATCACCCAACTTACATAGGAATTGTGGGGTAGGAATGTAAAGGCCTCACATAATAATTGGTTCTTATTATTATTCCTAAATAAAAGAAAAATATATTTTATAAACTCATAAGAAAATAAGTTTGAGTTGGATGAAATTTTTTGAATTTTATTTTAACTTTTAAAAATACACTATATTTAAAATATTATTTGTTAATAAATTTTAAATTAAATTATAATTAAAAATAAATAAAATCATATCTCATAGTACAATTTCTAATTAGAACTGGTACCTACATGATGATATTTCATTAAAATTAAAATTTTCTAAGTGTAATCCTTCTCTCTCTTCTTCCCCACTCTCTGTTGCGATCTCCCTCTCTCTAGTTCACATATTTTGACACGTAAAAATTGTTGTAATATTGTTGAAAGTTTTAAAGAAATTTTCGACGGCTTAACGATCATTGGTTATTAAAGTCAATTCTGACGGTTTTTTGACTCACTAAATTGTAGCTTCCTAGTTAAAAGCATTTCCGACCGTTTTTGAGAAGTCACCGATGGTCCATACTGTTGGTTCATCTTGACTCATAAACTGATGAACTAATGTCATCGTAAATCCAAGAGGTCAGTTTTTCGAGCTTCATTTCGTAATTCATCAAAGAAAGAAAGTTATGTCAAAACCAAAACTTTATTTTTGGGATGAATCCTGCCATTCTAGAAAATACAAATGCTAAACCATTAGGAGGTTTATCCATGTAGAAGAATTTGAAAACATTGTCTGTCATGGTTCTGAATTTTGAAATAAAATGCCCTTAAACTATAGTTTAAAGTTGAAACTTTTTATGCTTGAGTATTAAATTTTATTGAACCATTTGTACCATCACTAAAGAAAATTTATATATCAGTTGTAGTAGATTGTGTCTCGAAGTGGATAAAGGAAGTAGCTTTACCCAAGTGTGATTCACCAGGCGTTAAAAATTATTAAAAAAATATATTTTTAGAAGATTTGGAACACCACAGGTTTTTATTAGGCAGTGTTTAGTATGAGATTTAAACACGAATTATATATTAATTTAACATAAATTCGCCAAACACCGAAAATGGAATTTAAGAATTTCACGGTAAGTTAAATCAAAATTTTTCGATATTCTATTTAGACTATAATGTAAACCCAATTTTATTAAATCCAACTATTCAGATTTAACATGGGAACAAAAAACTTTGAAGAGATTTATGTAAACACGTCAGACGGATTTAATCTTAAATCAACCAAATATTATTTCAGATTGAACAATATTTGGAGTAGATACATATAGATTTATTGAATTTACTAAATCCTAATTAACTTAAATCCTATTAGTACCCAAACGCCCCCTCAGTGATGAAAGAAGCTACATCTATAATAAAAGTATTGAAACATTAATTACGAAGTATGAGATTAATAACATAGTTTTTACTACATATCGCCATCATACTAGTGACTTAGCAGAAATTTCTCATGGAGAGATTAAGAATCTAGAAGAAAATGTTAACCCAACTAGACAGGATAGTTTCCTTTGGCTAGATGATACACTGCGAGTTTATAGAACTGTTTTTAAGACTCTAATAGATGTCACCCTAAAGGTTGGTTTTTTGAAAAGCATGTCATTTAGCTGTAAAGTTAGAACATAAATTCTATCAGACAACTAATGAGTTTAATTATGATATAAAATGTTTGACAGGATAAATGATATAGTTAAATGAATTAGAAGAAATTAGAATACAAGCCTATAAGAATACTAAGATTTATAATGAATAGATGAAAAATGGTATGATCATAAGCTTATTAAGAAAGATTTTAAGCATGGATAGAAGATGCATACTTTTTATTGAAATTATTTTAAAAAAAATTAAAGTCCACGTGGTCTGGTCCACTCACGATAGTAAGGGTTTATCCATTTCGAGTTGTTGATATGAAGGATGTGAAAACTGCCTATAGTTTTAAGGTTAATTGACAAAGTTTTAAACCTTATTTAATAAGTGAGAGTATGGTCCAAGGAAAATCATTGACTTGAGTGATCCTAAGTAAGAATTTAACATCTTTAAGATAAGAACTTTAAACCAAATGCTTCTTGGAAGGTAAGTCAAGTATTTTGGTGATGAAGTTTATCATGTGTTTGCTTCAGTTTGATGTATTTTATTATGTGTTTGTTCAAATTTCTTTGGTTTGCATCAGTGCTATGTATGACTTAGAAGATTTCAGGATATGTGAACCCCCAAAGGAGCACCTAGGTGTTACCATTTGGAAATCCAATGCTACCTTCTTGTCCTAGTGCCTTAGTGCCCAATCTGATTAACGCCTAGGTGCTTCCCTTATGCTTCTCCCTATTTTGTACATTTGGATGAGCTCTTAGGCGCTACATGTGAAAATATGGCGCCCTACACTTATACTTACTTATGTTGCTCCTTTTTTATCCATTTTGCCTCTAATCTTCATTCTATTTCCATGGCCGAAAGAACCAAGCTCGAGGAAGGAGCAACATAAGGAAGGAGCAACATAAGTATTATAATGTGAGGAAAGAACCTAGGGTTTCCATGAGTTTTGAGGTGATATTTCTTCACATTATTCTTCCATTCTTTGCATTCCTTTGATTGTATCTCCTTCTCCTTCATTTCTTTAGTAATCTATGGCTCATAAGACCAAGGAAGGGAAACCCCCCATAACTTCGGATTCTAAGAAATTGTTACTATTAAGTAGTAACCCTATATAATGATTTCTTAGTTTCTAAGAAACTCGTTCCTCAAAGGGTTTTTCTTAACGCCAAGGTAGGTTAAGGTAGAAGGAAAGATTTATGAAAGAAAATAGAAGTTTTGTTTTAAGATTGTGATTACTATGACTCTTGCCATTAACTTAAGAAAATGGGAGAAGGTTTGTTTGAAATCAAATTATGAACTTATTAAAATCATTATCTTTCTTATCGATCCACTTAACATTTGGTTCATTTATGATAACAAATTGATTAACTTTCCCACTCCTGCCTTGAATGCTGAGTCAAAACCTTGGCATTATGAAGTCATATTGAATCCTTTTGCTTTGCCATTGCATGGGTCTGATCTGGTCTTAGGCATGCAGTGGTTACAATTACTCAACCTCGTGTTACATAATTATACTAATCTTACTATGCAACTTTATCAAAATAACAAATAATTGACATGACACGAGAACCATAAATCCATTCTTACGTAATTAATGTTATCAGTTTTGATCTTTAATGTCCACCAAATCTTCTGAATTTATGTTTGCATTACATGCCCATCTCATGCATCAAATATCCTCATTTCAATACCTGCTTTTAATGACTTATTTCAACAATTAAAATCCAAACTTTCCCCTTCTATTTTAGACATTTTATGGCATTATTGCAATATATTTAACCCACACAATTGTTTACCTCCACATCAAAATATTGCTGATCGCAATTATTTACAACTTGGTTCAAAGCCAATTAATGTACAGCCTTATCATCATTGACAATTGCAAAAAATGCTATATAACTCTTTGTCAACAACATGCTTGCTACTGGCATCATTCTACATAATCAGACATTTCTCTAGTCTAGTTCTCTTAGTAAAAAGGTATAACTGAACTTGATGATTTGGTGTAGAGTATTATACATTGAATGCCATTACGATTAAAGATAAATTTCTCATTACCACAGTTGATGAACTTCTAGATAAGTTACAAGGGGCCTATGTTGTTTTCAAAACTAGATTTGTGCTCTGGCTACCATCAAGTTAGAAAGCATAAAAAGTGAGGTAAGAAAAAAAAAGATTGAAATGATTAGATATTTTCTCAAAACTACAATCTTAAAACAAAATTACAAAGTGACTACATTTTCTCAAAACTACAAAGTGACTACAGTTGATTCGGATCTGCTCCAATTATCACAGCCATTGCATTTTTAGTTTCCCATCCTACTCCTGCAACCCAATCTGACTAAATGAGATTAATTTCATAAAAACTGAACCAGGATTGAAAAACTTGGTGGAATCAATCTCAATCTCTCTGAGTAATTGGAGAGAACTGTTGCAATTACTAAGATAATTGGAGAGAAACCAAATCCCATGCTTCTGGTTTTCTTTTTCTTTCTTTCTTTCTTTTTTTGCTACTGGCGTTTAAGTGTTCATAACAAGTGGAATTATAATTTCAGATATAACAGTAACTAAATGACAAGGTACTAGTTCAACGTATAGAGTCCGTAGGCAAGGCAAATGCCGATGGAGTGATCTAGGGAGACTACAGAGGTCATCTACCATGATGAACAACAACCTAGGTATTACTTTCCAATTTCAGCACATCTTAAACTTTTATACATAGTAAAACAGGGAGCAAATTATAAGTGGGTCACAAGAAAAGAAAAAGGATAAATTCAAGCTAGCAATTACAAAGGCTTTATTCAACCTACAAGATTTTGAAAAAAGATTTCCAAAGTCATATCTTCAACAACCAAATCAATATCCATGACACAGCATATGGTTTTGAGATGGAGAAACTCCAAATTTGGATGTCTCAGCGCCTCAAAAATTACCAGCACTATCGTCCAACTGCTTATCATCTTCTATGTCAACCTCCAAAACTTCCTGGTTAAATCACCATATGTATCACCATCATTTCGATCATGAAACCGAAAGCAAAATTGCATTTTGAAAAACTTCATCATGAACATCATACCGGAATCCGTTTCTTGAGATAATTAGCCAACCTTGCCAGAACTGTTTCTCTCTTATGCCAAAACCGGCCCTGAAGCCTCAGCTTCACAAAGGGACCATCCAATTCAGCTAGTTGAACCTCCCCTAAAACACATTTCCATCATTATACCAATTTGAGCAAACAAAAAACAGAAAGAAGATCACCATTATCGTTACCAGTAATGCCCACTGATGCGTCAAATATCTGAGCAAACTGAATACCAATAAAAATTCACTCAAATGAATGATTCAATATCAACTCGTTTACAGAATAAAATGTAATTGTGTTTAACAGGAGAAAAGATCAAAGTTTTCGCTAGAATATAATCACCGACTTCTTTATCCAGTAAATATATTCTAAAATCGAGTGCAAATTCTGCAACTGAAACTTATTTACACAACTTTACCTCTGATTTAGCGTCTATCAGAACTTGTTTGACGTTGTCCTCAGTTAGGTCAAGATGGGGGAGAGTAGCGGCGATGGCCGGAAAATGCAAGCGCCGACGAGATGAACTAAATCTCCGGCATCGGAGATCACTTCGTTGTAGGGTTAGGGTTTGTAAAGTTTGGATTTTGGCAAGGGATGAGGGGTAACTGAGAGAGTAGGGAGGGAGCGAATGGTGGTATGTTTGAAAAGCCATTTTGTGGTGGAAATATTGTCAAGACTTGAGAGAATGGTACCATATGTATTGAGCTTCAAGGTTTGTATCTTAATTTTCATAAACTTAGCGGTTAGACGAGCTCTTCAATTCTAGAAAATATTGCATCAAGATTTTGTAGGTATGATTGATAGTATTTTAAATGTTATTGATAGTTTTATAAATTATGTTAATATAATATCACCACAATACTACCAATGACATCTAAAGTACTATCATTTGCACCTAATCCAGATGCAGCTCATCTAGATGTAATAATTTCTCGTTGAATTTAATAACTTATGCATTTAAGCATAAAAATATATTATTTTAAAAATAATTTATTTTTAAATTATTTTTTTTAGTTAAGGTTATTTCTATGTAGGGAGAATTTATGTTTGAATTATGCAAGTCTTTGTCCATTGATGATTATTTTTAATGTTGTTTTATGCGAAGATTATTTAGCTTGCCAATCTAAAATTAATAAAAAGTTTCGAGCTTATTTTGGATTTCTTTTAAAACATATTTTTTACTATATTTTTTAATTTTTCAACTTTTTTATTTTTAAAAATAAATTGATTTATTATTAAAAACATTGAAACTATCTAGAAGTTATTTTGTGTGTATATTGAAAATAATTAATTATATTATAAGATATCAAATATATTTTAATTTAAGTGAAAGGATAAATAAAAAAAACAAAAATAAAAAAAATAATAGTTATCCCAAATGACTTTGTTGACCTCACTTTTGGTTGAGGTCTA
>NW_018165091.1:0-5064 GCF_001263595.1 Phalaenopsis equestris
GAGAATGTTATTGTGGCACGTTAATGGGAAAGATTCTGCTATTTTACTGTTCTTGTCGTCATCACTACGATTCAAGAGTTTTATGCAAACATACCTGAAGTAGATGATGACGAGGTGTTTGTTCGAGGAAGAGGAGGAGAGTTTGCAGCTAAGAGGATTAATGTGATAAATGGTCTACCATCTGCAATTGATTGTTTCTATTCAGAGTTCATTCCATCTGAGGAAGAGTTAGACCAGATCGTGGCATACTTGACTGGTGGTCGTGGATCCTAGAAGATTTGAAATATTCATAAGGTAAATTTTTATTCTTCGAAGCTCAGTGCCACTTCAAAAGCATGACATTAATTTATTTTTGTTCGCCTTCTTCTTTCAAATCATTTAAGTGAAGTAACTAGAGAAAGAGCCATACTAAATTATTTCATTCAAGAGAGGAAACTTATAGATTTGGGCTCTCTTATTTATGATGTTATATGTTCTTCTGCGAGAGCTAGTACTACTTCAGGTCTTGGATCTCCATCTTTAATATTTACTATTTGCAAAGACTCTAAACTAAAGTTTGAACATTGAGAAGAGCAGTTGAAGCCACTTAAGCCAAGTGGAAGGCTAATGTTGATGTATACGGACGACCTAGTGATAGAGTTCAATGTGCACCTTCTGCTTCAACTTTTAGGCCTTTTACTTCTAGGACTTCTAATTTTAGACCGTTTACTTCCACTGCTACTGAGCCTCCATCTAGATTATGGAATGTGTTGAGTGTCAGATATTTGGAACACCAGAATAATATGTTTCTGATGTAGTGTCCTAGGGAGAGTATTGAAAATAAATTTGATCATATGACAGATTTTGTTAGAAGAAAGAGTGACTATGATGTTGATTATGACGAGGCATTAGTGAAATTCATGAAGGGGGACCATTCAGTTGAATTGAATTTCCTACATGCCCTTAATTTTTAAACCTTTTGAAGGCCCGAGATCAATGAATGCAAATATTCCCTTTGATTCTGATGACGAGGAGGAGGAAGAGGATTAGACTTTATTTCCTATTCTGTAGTAGTTTTGATTTTTAGATCTTTCTCATGTTAGACTGTTTATGTATGTTTTGTTGCTTTGTACTTTTATTTTCACTCCTAATTTTGTTACTCTTTTGCATAAAACTGGATATGTATTAGAGTAGTTTTTTGCATTGCAAATTTTCATGATGTATCTCTTTTTAATTTAAATTATCTACTACTCAGCACTTGTTTTTATTAACTGTGTCTGTACCGTTCTCTTGCTTAGAAATTTTAAAATTTCCTCATTCTTCAGGCTTAATATAAACTTAACTACTTAAACTAATTTAAAATTTATGTTTGGGGGAAGGGAGAATTTTTAAAACTAAACCTTATTTGTCCTAAGTAAAATATATTTTCAAAAATTATTTTAATATAAACTGTGGTATGTTGAGATAGCTTGAGATAACTATATTTTTGAGTTTCTAAATAATTTAGTAAACTTAAGAAAAAGTTTTTAATAATAATATTAATTTTTGATTTGAGATATTTAGTATAAGAGTATAAAATTTTGCTTTTACTATTTAAAATAAAGGAAATTGTATCTCGGGAATGCTAACGATCTTGAACTTTTATTTGAAAATAAAGAATTAAGACTTTATGGAAAATCTTCTCCAAGTCTAATACACATTTAATCAACTAAGGAAATGTGAAAAGTTTTTAAATTTAAGAAGAGGGTGGCAGAGTTCAAAATCATTAAAGACTATCCAGAGATAGTAATCCTCACACGACATGAAAAAAAAAAGATTGAAAAAGATCCTGAAAGAAAATGAAAAGAAAAGTAAATAAAAGAAAGAAAATAAAAGCAAAAAGGAAAGTATATATCAAGAGAAGTTTGAAGAGATGCCTAACCAGAAATTGGCTTCACTTAAATCATCTTAAAGAAAGGGACTTAATTAAATTTCTAAGCTTATTTATGAAGTATTAGCATCCTTACTAGTATAGTTCTCATGATATTCTTTTTCATGTAATTTTTCTAAGTATCTTTAGTATTAAAAATTATAATTATTCTTGAAATAATTAGGAAATCACAATTCTTAAACTTGACTACTAAATATTTTTACTTTATAGTGTTATTAAAAATCTTTCTAAAGTTTCACTATTGTATTTAAAAAACAAAAACCATGGAATTCTTCAAGTAAAACTCACTCCCATAACTTATACTTTTTATATATAGTAAGAATGGTTACTTGAGGACAAGTAACGTTTAAGTTTGGGGGAATTAATCCACCATAAAAATATCTATTTTTATGCACATTTTATGCTCAATTTTTTAGGATATTATGCTTTAACGAAAGATATTTTTATGTTTTTGGTTTCAGTTGCAAAGAAAGAGTTTAAGAGTAAAAAATGAGCAAAAATACATAAAAAAGAGCAAAATGAGCTAAACTAAAGAAAATTGTCAAACCAGTTGATCTGACACATAGGCGTCACACTTATTTTCTAGGCCAAATTTTGAAGAGATGAATGAAGTAACCCTTGGTCATTTTGAAGCTCTATAAATAGGGATTAACTCCAAGAGGCTAAGGGGGTTGGATATATAGAGTCACATAGTTTGTCCGTGTGCTAAGAGTGAGGGAAGTTTTCTTTCTGAGACTTTGTTATTTTTGAAGTGTGTGAGTCCTGTAAGTGTTGTTGGAGTCAAAGAAGTCAAAGAACTTCAAAAAAGTGCTTGGGGAAACATTCCAGATAAGTATTTGTTTTTTTGTCTTTGAGTTTTATAATATTTTTTTTGTTATCCCCATGCATTTTGAGTAGTTTTCTCTTTTTTTCCTTGCAATATGAAGTATATCTAAAAATTGTGATGATATTTTTACCGGTCCTTAATTTACTTTACCAATTGGTTACTTGTATTGTTAAAATTTGTTAAGTAAACTTATAGACCCGAGAGGGCTAAGATTTCTTGATTTGTAAGTATCAAATTTCATCTTAGAAAGAGTAGTGGAAATTGTCCGAATGAGAGTGCAAATAGATAGAGAGATAAGATTTGATGGAGTAGAATTGTTGTTTTTAGAGTGACAGGCTAGATTCTTTTATCAATGAGGTCTAAAGGTTGGAACTTAGGGTCACTGGTAGGTTCTATAGAGAGGGCACAATGGATAATCTATGTGTGAGAGACTAGAACCAACTCAACAGTACTATACATCCCGACACCAACTTTAGATTAGATAATGTTCCTTACACAGTCGAAAGAAGTAAATAATAGGTATGCTCCTATTTCTCACAATACCACTTTTAAACTTCTAGACATTTGAAATCCTTCACTAATTATTAATTATTTGCAAGGAGAAAGTATCTTATAATATATTTTCTAAATCATTACATTTACTTTTTACTTACATTTATAAAAATTAGTAAAATTAATTCCATAATTCCTTTAATATCTGCTAAAGTCCATCCAAAAGCCTTTTTATACTTGTTCAACATTTCTATCAGCTTTTGTTCTTGAATTTCAGTTAACTCAGAAGATATAATAACAAATAATGTAGATGACTCTCCTAAAAATACATACTTTAAATGAGAAGGTAATATCCTTAATTTAAGTTCAAGTGGTTTTATAATTGAAGGAATAAGATTTTTACTATCATTTTCTAACAAGTCTAATGTTTCAAATTTGCCCTGAATATAATCCAAATCTTCTCCTTTTATTTCATCTTCATTCTCAAAACTTTTTCCTTACTTTAATTTATCTTCATACTCATTCTTAAATTGTTCATTATTTAGATAATCAACTACTTCCATCCTGAAACATTCATTATCTTTTTCTATTATAAGATATTTCATAGCATTTGCTATATCAAATTTTACTTCTTGATCATTAACTCTCATTATTAATTCTCCTTTTTGCATGTCTATTACAGCCCTTCCTGTTGCAAGAAATGGTCTCCCTAAAATAATAGGAATCTCTTTATCTTCCTCCATATCTAATACTATAAGGCTACAAGGAAAATAAATTTATCCACTTTTACTAGCACATCCTCTATAACTCCTTTTAGATAAGTTATTGATCGATCAGCTAACTGAAGAGTTACAGTAGTAGGAGAAATTTCTCCCAAATCTAAATGTTTAAAGATCGATAAGGGCATAAGATTGATACTCGCTCCTAAATCACCAATTGTATAGTAAAACTACCAGGATCTTTTAATTTTTCAGGAAGCGTTTTCTGAATAATAGCACTACACTCTTCACTGAGTGCAACGACCTCATGATTTGTAAACTTTCTTTTCTTATTTAGTCATAAATTTCACATAACTTAGCATTTGTTCCAAAGCTTCAATAAAAGGAATATTTATCGTTAATTTCTTAAGGATTTCCAAAAATTTTGTATATTGTTTATCTTTATTTTTCTACTTCAGTCTTTGAGGAAACGAAGGTAATGGTTTTTCTAAAGGAACATGTGTTTGTTCACTTTCATAGTACTCAGAAGAATTCCAGAAGGTCTGTTACTAAGTGCAGTAACAATATGTCCTAATTGATTTTTCAATATTTCTAATAACAACCCCTTGATCTTGTATTTAATTTCTCATATTCAACATCACTTCTTCCATCGTCAACTTCTTTTCCTTAACTTGTGGGTTAGGATTGGAGTTAAATCCTGGAGGATAATAAGATCGAAAATTAGGATTTCCTTGACTATTCAGATTTCTGGATGGATTCACCAGATTATTATAATTATTCCAACTAAAATTAGGGCGATTTTTCCATCCAGGGTTAAAATAGTTAGAATAGGGATTATTATTTTGATTATTTATATCGTTTAAAGTTTCATAAGATGGTTGAGTATCAATAATCTGTCCTAGTGAATTATCCTCTAATACTGGGGGTATTTGAGAAAAGTTCACTCTTATTTGATCAATCTATTTAGAAATAACAGCAAATTGAGATGTCAAAATAGACATTACATTAGAATCATGAAAACTAGCTACTCTCTTAGGATTTACCCTTTCAAAGGGCCATTAAAAATTTTTAGTAGCCATTTCTTCAATTAAAAAATATGCTTCATCAAAAGGTTTTGA
>NW_018165091.1:5131-5477 GCF_001263595.1 Phalaenopsis equestris
TAAAATGTTTGAATTACTAACCAATCTGGTAAAGCATGGTGTGGAAATTTTATAAGAAGATTTTTAAATCTTTCCCAGACTTCATATATTGATTCCCCTTCAAATTGACAAAAAAGATATAATATCATTTCTAAGCTTAGCGATTTTTTAGGGTGGAAAATATTTAGCCAAGAATTTTTGTGATAGTTCTCCCGAAGTTCTAATAGATCCATGTGCTAATGAATTTAACCAAGCCTTCGCTTTATCCCATAATGAAAAAGGAAAAGTCTAAGCCGGACAACATCATTAGACACTCTATCATATTTAAATGTAGCACAAATCTCAAGAAAACTAGCAAGATGTAAGT
>NW_018165091.1:6163-33319 GCF_001263595.1 Phalaenopsis equestris
TGATAAGTTTTACAAGGAAATTTACAGAAAATCAAAAGAAATCACTATCATTAATTTTGAATGTTGAGATGATATCAAAACTAAAACACTTAACTATTAGCAAAATAGAAATAAAAGGTTATAAATGCAATGTTTAAAAAGTAAATACTAATCTACTAACTATGTTTATGTAATAAAGATTTCTTATGTGAAAAAACATCCTTCACACTAAAATGAGGTTCTGGTGAAATGAGATGAGATAAATGTTTATAATATGTATTGCGCCAAATAGGAGCAATTATAATTCTCTTCCTTGATACAGTGCATAGAAAATCATTGGCTAATCCTAGGTTTAGTCCCTAAATCGGTGGCTAGGCTAGGAGGATACCGGCTCCCACTCCAGAGCTCCACTTCCCTTCACTTAAAGGCTAACTCTAGTTTAGTTTTCAAACACTAAGACCGAATTGGGGACTTTAGTATGTCACCCTAAAAATTCTCCAATTCTACACCCAACAAAGAATATTTCCCTATTTATTTGCACTTAATTCCATGAACAAATTTATCCTTCATGAAATCAAATGTGATCCTCACTCTGTTGTAGAACTCATACTCCATTTCCCGGATCATATGTTTACAACATATTTTAACAATTTAATTGGTCATATCAAAATATAAATTAAGTTTGGAGTTGACAAATCATCATAATTTATTTTATATTTTAATATTGACACATCATATTATCTCTTCATTTCACCATATCTTAGAGTAAGGAGAAAGATAGAGGGAACTACTCAGATTTCATGAGAAAGACACAACAAAGCACAAATTTTATATATAAAAGAAAGTTCATACAACACTAATAAACAAACAAAACTTATCTAAAACTCTTTCTCAAAGCAAATCCCTTGTAGCCTTTTCTTAAAAATACAGGAAGAAGATGTCTCTCACTTTTCTCCTTCTCCAATACTCTTACAGAAAGTTTCACACTAAATCTCACCACACAAACTCTAAACTATAAAAGAAAAATCACTAATGGACTCCAATATTGTGGTGGAATGAAGATGGATTATGAATAATGACGAAAATGGAGTGTGGTGGAACATTTTGGAGCGAAAAGGAGTCCATTTCCTGATGAAATTCAACCCCAAATAAAGCCCATGGTCGGTTCTCCAAGAGGTGGTTCAAAAAACTCTTCAAAAATCATCCAAATACATCAAACCTTCTAGAAACGGGGGTTGAACCACCTTTGGCGCCGTTGACCCTGAGTAAAAATTTCAGCTGTTCTGTTGTTCTGCGCCGTCGGCGCTGCCCTTAATGTGGTCAGCGCTGAGTACTTCTTCAAAAACGTCATTTTGACTCCAAATTCCCTTATTTTTTGCTTCATTTTTGCTTTAAGTCCTAAAAATCAACAACCTGCAAGAAAACATCAAAATACCTTCCATTAAGGTGCAATATCACCAAAAATAAGTATAAAATATAAGTCTAAAAATACATATATTTTCGGTGTATCAACTCCCTTGATTATTCTCAATCCATTCATTATCATAAAACTTAATAGTGGGATTAATATTTATTTTATTAATTAACAAAGACTAAACATATTTAGTATTTTTATTTCCTTTTTAAAAAAACTGCCATCTTGAGAATATTAATGTTGCCCTTTGGGTGTAACTCTTTCACTATAATTAGAATTATTGTATTATTTAGATTGTTCTAGTTTACTTACTTCTTAGTAAAACACTTTTAATCTATTGAATTTAAATCATAATCTCTTTAAATAAAAAAACATTACTAACAAGGGCTATGGCAACATTCAAATTAGCAGCCAAAGTTTCAAAATAAACCTCATGAGAAAGCAACGTATTTTGGCCAATAAAGCTAAGTTGATCACTCAATATTCATTAGAATAATTAAGCACATTAAAATCATCACCCACACTCATGAATAAATAATAGTACCACAAACTAATCTATATTGATTTCAAATGTCTCTTCTAATTTATTATAATAACTAGTATCAATATGAGTCCATAAAATAAAAGATTGCTGGAAAGAAGAAAATGTATGCCACAAATTAGTTAAGGTTCAATAAGAATATGAAAAAAATCTTATAAAATCTAACAAAGATGTTTAACATAATTCTAATCTCAGAGAAAACAACTCTTTGAAATAAAAGTTATACATTTTAATTTTTTTAGGGGATTATATATCACCATCTAAGCTCATCAACATGCTCGTATATGTTTTTGTGTGATGTGATGTAGGCAATTCCTGTTAATTTTGAGTAATTACAAGTGAACATAAGGAAAAATGTTACAAAAAAAGCACAAATGGTTTTAAATTTTAGTTATGTATCTGACTGAGGCAATTTGACAATTCAAACAAATTTGATTCGCATGGGGGAACTAGATCTTGGCTTGAACAAGCTTCTTTCTCCTTTCATGTATACCATGTTTCATGTTAGAGAATAATAATATTAAATATTAAAAAAACATGCTTATGAATATAGAAAATGTATATTTTTTTACTCTATTGTTTTTCTCTCAATATCCTTTTAACCTAGAAATAGATATTCCTTTTGGGTGCATCTTCATTGGGTCATTCAAATTGTGCTCTTTATTCGATATTTTTTTCTTATTTGATTTTTTCTTTGACTGAGGTTCTCTCCCACTCAATATGTCATTGACATCAACTAATAATTTCTTTAATGACTCCAACATGCAATTTTCAGCCAGTTCATTTCCTTGTGCTTTAGTACTAATATGATATGCAAATCAAATTTTTTAATGTGTGTGTGAAATATGAGGCCACTTGAAGAATTTGGTAACATTTGTGCCTCTTTGAGATGTCTATATCCATAGGTGTTATAGATGTCCCTCTTTGCATGAACAAACTACCACAATAAGAGATATTTATTAGGAACCTTTTTCACATTTTCAAAGCTAAGAACATCTAGAGATTGAGCACATAATAAACTCATCATTTCATTTTTGCAACTGCACATAAATTCAAAGTTACTTTTGTCAAGCTTAACAATCCAAGATTTGTTTGTCTCCTTATTATCTAATTTTTTATGAAAGATTATAGATCCCTATTTACAGAGAACTTTACTGCAAGACCACATAAACCATGTAATAAACTCTGCTTTAAACATTGAGTATAGCTTCCTCGTATAAATTAAAGCAACCCGCCTCAACATTAAACTGCTTTTCACAACATGAATAATTGCAGACTGATCACATTTAAAATCTTCATTCTTCTCATTCCTTCTCCATGATTTCTTGACATTTTCAAGCCCCAAAAAACAATTAGTAAAGGAGCTTGTTGGCATGGAGACACCCTGAAAGATGTTATTATTGTCTCACTTCTTTATGTTGATAGGAGCCCTATTCCAAATATTTATTTATTGAAGGCTGTTGACCAATGACCACTTATGCCTGATATTATACAAATCATCCAACCAGACAATGTCGTGTAGATTTCCTTTCTCAATCATTATAGCCCAAATTTTTTAGAACTCCTCTTCAGAGTCATATTTGCTCATGCATTTACAAAAAAGGTCATTGACTCTCTTTCTATACATACAACAATGAACTTTTGAAGGAAATTTCTTATATATATGCCATTTGCATAATTTGTCTTATGTATGGCAGAAAATCTTCAATGATTATTGTCATTGCTTGATCCTAATCAGTGCATACTGTTATTGGATGCTTGTTATCCATTATAAGAATAAAAGTTTTTAATAGCCACTTGAATGAGTCAATTGCCTCATCTAATAAAAAACAAACTCCGAAGAGAACATTTAAGCAGTGGTGGTTGACCCTAACAAAAGGAGCATAACATAAATTGTATTTATTTAGTCAGTAACTTGTATCAAAGATGTTGACATCCCCAAAGCAGTCATAATCAAGCCTGAACATCCCATCACTCCAGAAAAAACTCATCAGACTACCGCACTCATCAATTTGGAAGTCTCATGCAAATATGTTATCCTCAGTTTGCCTCTCCATGAACAATTATAGAAGAGAATTAGCATCTTTGTGTTCAATTCTATATCTTCTCTCTTTTTATACGAAATTGTAGGCATCCCATGAATCTTCACTCCCCTAGCTTCTATATGCATCAGTAGCTCTAATCTCCGATTCTGTCATCGATCTGAGCTCATTTGCATTGATTTCACTCCTTTTTTTGCTAGAATGCAAAAGATTCTTATCACTGAACTCTGCCGAGGGATGACTATGACTTTCTATAATCTTCTTAACTGATTGTTGCCTTCGACATCAATGACATATCGAATCATGGCTAGACAAACAGTCATTTTGTCTGCTCTTTTGAACTTCATCATGTTATTAAACTTTGACTCTTTCTTGTAACCAACCTTACCACAAATAAAGTCCTTCGTCTTAATCTTCTTTGAATTTGAACAAGAACTATTGTGGGCCTTTCAGATGGTAAATTCAATATGGTATGCATAAGCACAATATTGTTCATATGCTTCAGTCACATTATTGACAACTGTGTTAAGAAAACTATCTGCAATTGGATCATTGCAAACAATTTCAGGCTCAGAGATCTGCAAATTTAAAAAACATACTAAACTTTATTAGATAAGGAAATAATACCAATTGAATAGTAAAATCTGAATAAAACCAATACATTCCACTTGGACTTTCATAATCACACAATGACACCAGAATAACACTGAATCAACACCATAATATCACAGGAATAACACTAGAAAAAACACAACAATAACACCACATCCTCACCTCACTAATACTGTATGATTACACATTAACCGCAATAACAACAGAATAAAATCGAAATAACACCTAGATAACACCATTAGAACAACAAAATAATACTCCTGTAAAACCAAGTAATTAACATCCAATAACACTAGAAAAACACAACAATAACACAAGAATAACACCCGAGAAATGTCACAATAACACCACATCAACACATCAATAAAACAGTAATATTACAAATCCAATGACACCGTAATAACATCTGAATAAAACCAGTATAACACAATGATAATACCTAAATAACATAATAATAAGACTAAAATAACACTGGAATAACAAAGGAATAAAACGAAGCATCCAATGACACCGCAATAACATCTGAATAAAACCAGTATAACATAATGATAATACCTAAATAACATAATAATGAGACCAAAATAACACTGGAATAACAAAGGAATAAAACGAAGCAACTAACCTCCAATAATACGAGGAAAACACAGCATGAAATGCCGTAATAACATCACATCTCCACTCAAATAAAAATGTAACATTACACATCTAATAATACTGTAATGACACCTACGAGGAAAACACAGCATGAAATGCCGTAAAAACATCACATCTCCACTCAAATAAAAACGTAACATTACACATCTAATAATACTGTAATGACACCACAATAATACCAAAATAACAAACATCATCTAAACACCATTGTAACACAACAATAACAAATGAATAAAATAAAAAACTTTACAATAATAATAACACCAACAACATGACATAATAACATCAGCATAACACAACATTAACTACCAAAATAACAAATACCATCTAAACACCATTGTAACACAACAATTTGTTACGAATGAATAAAACCAAAAACTTTACAATAATAATAACACCAACGACATGACATAATAACATCAGCATAACACAACATTAACATTAAGATAATGCACCATAACACTATCTTAACACTAATATAACAAGCCAACGGTGTTACCGCAAAAACACTATTTCGGGCACAGCTAAACTCACCTCTTTATCATAGTTTTCATCAATATTAGTGAGATGTCCTTCGCAGAAGGACTGGGCCGTATAAGACAATGATAAAAAGCATTTTTTTCGAATGGTTGGGTGTGATTCGGGCCAGGTCACGTACATGAAAAGTGTATTTTCCAAGTTAGAGAATTTTTATTGGAGTGATATGAGATGCCCCAGCATGGTCGGCGCCGTATCGATGGAAATCTTCTACTTGCTATGCTCCATTGCTTCAAACTTCGTCTCCTCCTCCATTCTGTCCCTCCTCGTCGCTATCCAGTACCTTTCCCGTTTGCTCTCTCATCCTCCTGCCAACGAACGCTGCTCCCGCGCTGCAGTGCGACTCTATGAGGGGCGCGTGAGTCATGTGCGGACAAAACCTGTTTTCAATTCCTTCGAGTACCCAGTTCGCTATGCTCTCTTTGACCTTGACCGTACTCAGTATGGCTCCCATCTCTCCGCTGATCGAGCTCGTGAAGTAGCCGGGACCGATGGACCAGTGTAATCCGGCGACCTGTTTATTAAATTCTCTTTCTATTGGACGGAATTCTGTAATAATTGATCTTGTTTAGGTTTCTTCTCACAATTCCAACAAGCGTGGGATACAATCAGAATCCCCTGAAGGTATATTATTGCTATAATTTGGGAGAGGAAGTGAAGGTGGAGGAAAGAGGGACTTCACCTTGTTTAAAGAAATGCATTGCCGAGGTGAGTTCTCGTTGTAGGATTCCCTGTCTTTTTTTTTAATGGAAATTACCATATTTTCCGCAAGCTTTTACTGGTGGTGGATGGTTGGCATTCAGGTGACAAATACACCTTGGGGGGAGAAAGTGCTTTTTGATTTCATCCCGGGAACGGATATGGTAGCCAAGCCCTTGCATGTTAGCCCGTTTATGGTAAGGAATTCCTTAGAAGTTACATTATAGATTGTGATGAAATGTCAAATGAAATCCACAGCGCTTGCTTTTACTTCCATGTAGAGTTCCCAACTTGATTTTCTTTTCAAGAAATCTTGAAATTGTTCTCTAGGTTTGTGCTTGCTTAGTTAAGGGAGAATATCTGACTGAAATTTCATTTTTATCACCACTTTTTGTAATGGCTTTTGAGGACTCTGCCAATGCTGTGAGAAAATTTATTTTGAGGTAACGAGTTTAGTTTTTGTGTTCTGACTATAAAGATTGGTTTCCTTGCGTCAAAAGTCTATCTCTTGCTGACCATAGGATATTGGCATATTTGCTTTAAAGATAAGATGCTGTGATTTCACATCATTTTCAAAACTATAAGGCATTGCATTTCCTTTGTTTTTTTTTTCATGCTTCGTATGTTTTAGAATAGTTTAGGAAACTCTGAACGCCTATTTAGAATATTGTTTGAAAATAAAAAATTTAAAAGAGGGAAAAGGTTGGGGTGGCCCTTTCATGGGTCAAAATTACCAAGTTAAGCAGCTTTATTCTACTATTTTTTGCTTTCCTTCTTGAAAGTAACATGATTTGCTAATGCTGATCTTCTTCTGCAACTTGCTATTAATGAAGCTTTTGGAATTCTTTGGACAATAAATTAGAAGAATGAGAAGTTCAAGGTTTAAAGATTCATTTGAGGTTGAAAAAATTGATGTAATAAATAGTAAACTTATTTCAATATGGTTTAAATGATTATGCAATAATGATATTTCCATTGATTAAATATTAAATATTCTAAATTAGGATATTTCACTTTTGAATTTTTCAAACATGATTCTAAATCACAATTTTGGATGTGATATTTTATTTATGTTCTCTATTTTAAATTTAAAATTTCATTTCTAGCTATCTGATCAAAATAAAAAAAAATTCATAAATTGATAAGTATTAAAACTGGATAGTTCATCAAACATCCAACATGTTTACCAAATTTTTTTTTCTTTTAAATGCCAGGTCTCATCAATTTTTGCTGCTTTTATGCAAAAATAATTTTAAACATGCACTAAATTTGTTGGAGGATCTGCTCATAGTGAATCGCTCATGCTGGCTGGTTCAGTTTGATTTTAAAAACCATACTATTCGTGGAACATCCTGTGTTTGACATATTTGTTGAGAGAAATCTACAAGGTCTATTTGATTGGATGGCTAATTGATTAGACTTAAGCTAAATTAAGCTAACAGGTCATTTCAGCGGCATTAGTATGGAAAACTTTGGATGAGATGCACCAAAAAGCACACAGAAGTTTATTTTGTAGATTTTAAATTTGAAATAAAGGTTTGCCACTTTTAAGCAAAAAACACTTTATTTGCTTCTAAACGATTATGTACAGTTTGAAAAATTGGAGGTCTCTTAAGAAATCTAGGAGCACACAAAGAAGAAAATCCATATTTATCAAATTTTACAAAATATTATTTACACACATTTATTACTACCCAATTTTAAAGAAGGAATAAGGAAAAAGATCATCAATTGTAAGATCCAGGCTTGCTAGTGCAAGAAGAATTATCATTCGTTAAAATTATAATGTTCTTGAAGAATGCATATCTATCAACTCAGTTATTGAGAGAAAAATTGAATTTTACTAAAAATTGAATTTTACATGCAAAAGACCTATTCATAATAAAAAAGAACCAAAACTGGTAATCACTTGAATTCTTATATGATTCAGCATAATACTAGAAGTTTCACTTCAGCACACTTGAATTCTAACGAGAGGAAGTTTCCAATTCATTAAAATTAAAGTTTTCCAACCTCTAAATCCTTATTTTAACAATTTTTTATTTTTCAGCTATAATAGAATGCTTAAAAAGAGGGAAACAAATAGTAATCCTAGCTGCAATACTCATATAAGGAAAAACGACACAGAGAAAAATAATCAAGAATGGAAGCAACTGAAAATGATTTTAGCAAAAAATGAAACTCTTTAAAATAATATTTGTCATCAGATATAGTGCAATATTGAGGAAGGAAACAAATTTCGTAACATGTCTATTGTGCGTGTGAAGGAAAAGAAGGCTGCAAAGTAAAGAAATAGGAAACTTTTCTCAAACTTTCTAACTAGAAACCTTTAGTTCTGACAAATTAAATATGTTATACGTCATGTACGTTTGAGCAAAATTGCTGTACTTCTTGCAAAATAATCAATGAGTCGTTAGAAATAGATTTTCATCCCAAGATATAAGAAACCTATGATGTACACCATCAATAATGGACATAATATTTGCATATTAAATAGCTTCTAATCAAAATAGTAGGTAGATCTAGTGAGAGTTGGATGTGGTTTTGCATGGAGATGTAAAGAAAGAAGAATTCATGACATTGGTGATAGTCTCATGAAATAAAGTCAAATTAAATACATTAAAATCAAGAATAATATGTGAGCTTTCAAAATTTTTTTATCTTAACGTGTTGTATTATTTTATTCCATTTTTGTAGTTAATTTCTTATAGGTTCATAAGAAGCTTTTAAAGGTTCAATGACATTCAAATGTGTCATTTTCTTATCATCCAGTTTGAATTCTACATGTCTTTTGTTCACGCCAACAATGGACTTGTAATTGCCTTCATTAGTAGGTAGTTCCATGTGAACCTCTTCATGTATATTTGAAAAATTATGTAGATCATGCAAGTGATATGATTTAGGCAATCAAAATACTGGAATCCCAATATGCATGCGCATCGATAATAATTATTGATTTATGATTTGTTTAAAGAAATCAAATCTAGTTGGCCTAAATATCGATGTTAATGATCTATATACTTATTAATTTTTTCATAGATGGTGCTTTAAAGTTAAAGATTTCATCAAGGAATCCTGTTTACAATTTTATTGAGTCATACAATTTTACTTTTTCTATAAACCACTATGAGTTTAGAAACTAAGAGCTATAACCAAAACCAGACCAATTTCAGTTTTTTTAGTAGAAATGATTTTGTTAGAAACTTTATTAGTAATTAAATGAGCTTATCCAGATGTTGCATTAATTTTAATAGGTATGATTTATTGATCTTCACATTTAGGAATGGATTCATTTTACATAGAAGCTCTAATTCACAATCGTGTGTTTGTTTTGACCTTGTTTATGGTTTATAGTCTTTATGATTGTAGATTCTGTTGTAGTTGTAGATTTGATCTCTATTTGCTCATCAGATTCAAAATATTTATAATGTCCATATTTAATTTTAGGCTCAACATTTTGCTCTTGTTCATTTATAAGTACAAATTCCTTTTAGTATCATTAGATGCTTAAGTTCAATTATGATTTCAAGTTTAATGTCAAACTTAAATTATGATTTAAATATGATCTTATATTCATTCTCCATTCTACACACAATTTCCATTTCTTGTTCGTATTTCTGTCAGTCAGGTTCATAACCATTTTCTAACATAAGTAAAACTTCATATTCAGCACAATTGAATATATACTAATATTGCAAATGTATTTTACATTCACTATATCGTTGCTCAAGTTTGAGAGTTACAGTTTCTTCAACACATTTTTTTGTTGTGTGTTTGTGAGGCTTGAGAGGATAAAATAATGGTTTCTCTTTTGAAACTGAAACTTAATTTATATCATTGCTCATTTGGTTTTATTTTGTTTGAAATTCTTTCAATTGGCAATCAAATCTCATTTCTTTGGTGATCTATTAAACAACTTTAATATAGGGCCCCCATTCTGCTCATTTTGTTATCATGCTTGAGAGAAAAAGGAAATGATTTCTTTTTAAGGACTAATTATAAGAGAGTTAGTCTTAACAAAACACATGTAATATGTATCAACTTTAAAAATCCATCTAAAACGTCAAATAGTGTCATTTTTGTTATCAAGTTAATTTCGCGAGGTTATGCATTTCATTGAAAGTAGGAATGTAATTTTGATCCTTGCAATTGTGTTAATGTGCTTCTCTTGCACCATACTTATGCAATGCTATTTAATTTTTATTGTTCATTAGCTTTTGATTAGCCCGACTAATATGTCCTACTTTTTAGTTGGTATAATAAAGCAATCTAACTCTAATACCATTTTTTATGTAGGACAACTTATGGTTAGATTGACCAATGTTAACCTGGGATATGATACACAAAGAAACATAGCAAAGAGCACAACTTGTAGATTCTCTGATTATAATTTATGCAACGACTTTTGATGAAAATTTAGAAAATATTTTTTGTTCAACCCAATCAACATTATATAAGTTTACAAAATTTGAAATTTAATAAGAAATCTGGGAGTATAAATTTCTATAACAGTCAAGATTCACATCACAAAGAAAGAATTTGACATGTATAAAATTTTTTAAGCTGCTATTTTCATTGACAAGAACCAATCATCGACTAGTCAGAACTCAATAAGTAAAAAAGAAACCCGTCATAAGACACTTTCATGCACCAATACAAGGAGAATTGGTCATTGGTAGTTGTTTTCAATATTTGTAGAGCATAAAGAATCTATGTCCACAGAACACAACAATTGAAAATAAATCAGAATTTTATTAATTGATAAATTGAATTTTACATGTATAGGTATCTTTTAGTTATGATAAAAAGATCCAAAATCAGAGAGTACCCATGATTTCCAAGATCTAAACTAAATATGTAAGTTTCAATTTAGCATGCTTGAATTCTTGTGAGAAAGGGTTTCTAATGTTGGTTTCAACAAAACAACAAAACTTCAGACATAAAAAATTTTCATTCCAGGCAATTTTTATTTTCAAGAACAATAAATGTCAAAATGGAAGGATTTTGACAAAATTTGGGTAATTGTTTGAGTTTTTCATTCCATCATTTGTATAAAATTTATACAATTCTTGGAGTATTGTTAATAAGAAATATATAAAAGCAAGGACTGAAAATAGCTACATAATTAATTACAATAGGACAATCTATGGATTGGCGAGGTTTTGATGAAAAACAAAAGGTGAGGAGGATTGCACTGGCATTGGAGCAACTCGACAAAGGGAAGTCACATCATGGACTGACAGGGAGTCAACAATTGTAATTATCCAGACAGAGGGATTAGTTCGGCAGAAGTCTGGCCTGGTGTGATTAGGAGTTAATTAGAGGTGGAAGTCACAGCATGGGTAACAGGGAAGAGGTCATGTTTTGGGCTGAGCTAGCATTTCTTACACTATCTTCAAGCGAATGAAGGACTGTTATCAATTTCAAGCTTTACCTAATAATTGTTGAAGGTTTGCCCTTGATAATCTATTGGTGGGAGTATCTATAACTTGTTCATCTACAACTTCAAATAAGCTTTGTACAGTCATGTTGCATGGGGTCAATATTGATGCTTTATTTATCTTTATAATAGTGCCTCTTAAGACTTCTTTATTTTATCCTTTAAATCTTTCATGATAATTTTTAGCTATAACAATATATAGATTCTCAATGCCATAGATTCATATTTGGCTTTTGTGTTAGCTTTTGGTACTTAATTTTATTTTGAACCTTTTTCGGTAATGAAATTGCTTTCTAATAACGGGCAATATTCTAAAGTTGATATCCTCAACCATATTATTTGCGTAGTTTGCATCTAGTTAACTTTAAGAATGATTTTTTCTCCTTTTTGAGTAGGATTTATTTCTCAGAATTCCATTCAAATGTTATAAAAACTGATATTATGCTAAAGTACGATTCTTGATATTGTGCATGAGCTGACTTATTACACTAAAATCTAGTCAATGTCAAGTCTAGTATGTGATGAGTGGAGAAAACTTCCCACTAATATTTTATATGTGGTTTTGTCTACTATTTTATTGTGGAGCATTTCTAAATTTTTAATTAAACTTAATGGAGAGCTCTTGACTAGTGATCTAGATTTTACAATCCTAGCGTGGCAATCCCACAATAAAACGTGATGGAGTATGTAATAAAGATTAATTATGTGAAACCTTAAATAGAATGTAATGAGGCTCTTAAACATTGAGGTGTCTTTAGGTGTAATGATTGAAATTTCATCAAAAAATACAAAATTATAGCGTGTCTTGCGGAAACGCTCTTAGGATGGGTGACCTACTGGGAAGTTACACCAATGGGACAAAACCATGAGGTTATTATGCCAAAACAAACTATATTTTGATGAGTAAGAGTTCGGTCTATTACAAATGTTGTTCGAGTGTTGTACCAACCTGAAGATTGGAACTATGTGCCATACAAGACATTGTTAAACCACGAGACACACCTCTTTAACACTATTGAATAAAGTGCTACATGGTAAGAGTCACAACTTGAATTTGTAGAGGCCACATCGAGTCCTATCTATATAGTGAATGATTACAAGTTAAGAAAACTAATGAGGGCGTCAGTTAATTAAGGGAGATTGTAAAATTGATAAGTAGAGTGAAACTAAGCTCTTAAGTGTCGAGGTATCTTTACGTGTAGTGGTTGGAATTATGGTACCTTATTTCCAGGCACACTCGCACTCTGGGTTCTCACACAAGTGTACGCATTGTATTAGTAATGTCGGATTTTGAGTCCGGAATGTCGATCCCACAAGGAACGAGGGAATTAGACTTGAGAGAAGTTCTAGCCTACTTGGTTTAGTTCTTAGCCTGAAATTTAGATTAGAGTAAAGCTCTACAAAATAATACTATGGTGTTGCAATCAGTTTTAAATGTTAAATCTTACAGAAATTTTACTTATCCTAATTGGATTGGTGATTATCAAGTTATAGAGTTACTTTCCCTTGCAATGATACAAGTGGAGTGTATGAAATGTAAAGTGTCAATTGTGAATGTTGCTAGTGACAAATAGGAGCAACTATTTTTTTTTACCCTCTCCCAAGTGCATAATGCAGTTTGGTTAAATTTATTTAAATTCCTTAAATCCCAACTTGAACCCATTAAAGACTATTTCCCTAACATTTGCATCTCTCTACAAAGTATTTGCACAATACCCTATATACATCCCTAAGCAAGTGTAAAAAATAAAGGAAATTATGCATGCTTTAGGACATATCAGCCATCCCTTAGCTTCAAGAGAAAAACCTTGAGTATGTTATCTGATGTGAGGGCAAATCTTGCAGAGTTGCTGAGCAGTGTAGTTTTTACCTTGAAAAGTGAATTCTCCTTTGTACTTGTTTTATTTAACCTTTAAGGAGGGTTTGGTGGCATACTTTTAACAGGATTTAACCTTGATCTAGCCAAACACCAAAAAAAATGAAAACTAAATCCAGCGCTCCTTCAAATCAAATTTCTTCCCGTTTCGTTTCGTCTCTTTTGAGACGTAAGTCTGGATTTAATAAATCTGAAGAAATGGATTTAATGGATTTATGCCGCCATTGCTTGCGACCTTCAATCTTGTCACAGCTCGCCGGATATATTGGATTTGATAAATCCAATTTAGCATAAATCCAGTGCTGCAGCCAATCACCGCCTTAAAATGGCTTTAAATCAATTAAAATATTTGTCATTGTGTGAAATTGATAAACCTCCAAATCACTCCGTTATTTCCGCTATTGGTGGCTTAAAACCGGATGGTTTATATGTGATAGTTTGGTTTTATATATACATGTATATAGTCTTGTGCCCCCATGGCCTCTTCCAAAACTTTTTCTTTAATCTTCTAATTTCATTCTTTATTTGTTTGCCGGTTTTATAAAGAAATGCGAGTTTAGACAATTTATGCTATGATAAAAGCGAATGACAAGCCTTAAAAGTGGCTTTACTACTAGTGTACAAAATTGATGCACATTCTTCTAAGGCAGAGTTTCAATCCTGTCTTATCATGCTCGTGTTTCTTGCCTATTTATTTAATTTTTCTTCACGCTTTCTCTATCGTGATGAATGCGTGATATCAATGATTCATGTTATGCAAAAATCATTCTGTGGCAATGCTAGATAGTTTTCTGTTGATCTTATTATAAATGTCAAATTTATTGTTGCTAATATTTCTAACCTTCATATTTTCATATTGTTGCGTCTCGTATTCAATGACATTAAATTGTGCCGTTTAACTTTGAAAGTTTCCCATTTACGTTCTCATATTTTCTAGTTTGACAGTTTTATTACCTTTAAAAAAAATTGTAGGACATGATGGGAAATTGGACAATCCATGCCGATGAACCTGGAGAAAACCTTCTCATTTCTATTTCAGTACAGCACCCCACTCTAGGAAATTACTTCATTGCTAGGCTGAGTGCTACCAAAGTTCATTCATCAACTACTCCAAATTTGGAATTGTATTTCTGGTTGATGCCGCATAAGGTTGCAGCGTTGATATATTGGCAGGTAACATAGGATGAGAATCATTTTTGTTTCTTTGTTAATAATCTACTTTGAAGAATTTATTAGCCCTATCTGGCATTCAGATTGACGACTAGCGGAGCAGCCTATTCAGGTGGATTTACAAATAAAAAAGAAAAATGAAAATTAGTTTTAAATAACAAATGACTTTTAAATCACTAATAATTATCCTAAATTAACTATGCCTTCCTAACAAGTCTTATCCATTTACATATTTAACAGCTAAATTTTAATATTTATTTTTATCACACACGTTTCTTAATATCAAGTAGAAAATATCATTAATTCTAACTTCTTTTAGTTGAAATAATTCTTTTCAAGCATATTGATGTGATTATGTATTATTATATATATAAATATCAAATTCAAATGTTATATATATAAATATAAAAAAAATGTCATGGATGCAAGTTTTCCCGTAATTACAATTGCATGATAGATTAAGATTTGAGCATCACTGACCTAAACTTTATGATTCTAGATTTTTGAGTCGTATATTGAGTGTTTCATTTGCCGACTTCTCTTTTGGAGTACCACCGAATTTATGGTCAGTCATTACTAGTATTCCTTTACGACAGACATGTCCACGTGTTATTCTTTTTGGTGTATCCAAATAATACCAATCCGTCTTTCCATAGCTATATTTTTTTATATATGCACATACATACATATATTTTTTGTATACCACACACGCGCGTGCACACACACAATGTTCTAGTGGACATTTAGATATATACCACACAAATCTTATGTGTTTTCTTATATAATAAACTATGATTTTTTACATTTATAACACTAAAATATTTCATATTTCACAAAAAATATCACTTTTATTACGTATGTCAGAAGTACGTTCGCGCAAGTCTCGAGAGAATTCACTTTTATTATGTATGGCTGACTGAAAGAAGGTCGTCTAAGTCAAAGATCGAGGCCCATTGAATCGAGAGAAGGAACCCATCCAGCTCTCATCTGAGCATCGTTAGTCGGCTCGCAGGAGTCACCGTGACTCTTTAGAAGATCCAAGATTTTTATTATTGAACATCCATTGAACTCTCTAAATGATTCCTTGCCAAAGAGGTTTACTTTGATTCATACTCTGCTTTACAACTTAGTTTACCTCAGCAACTTGAGTTTCCCACCAAGCTTCAATAGTTGACAGTCATATTGCGACAATCAACCGACCGATTCAAATCAGTCGAATGAAGCTCAGATGACTGAAGGTTCGCTAGGGCCGGCCGATTGCCCCAGAGTCGGTCGAATGTATTTGGCCGACCCAAGGATCACGGGTCCTTACCAACCAAACAATAGATTAGCCAAATCATAGGCTATTTTATTTTTTATATCCCTGAAATATCCTGTAATACCCACGTAAAAATAGTGAAAATCATGTAATTTATTACTTTATTCCCCATTCCTATAAAAATGGGGGTCATTTCTACATTAAAGAGTTAATCAGTCATCTTTAAAGAACCAGATTTTTACTATGCATTCTCCGTCTCTCTCTCTGCTCTGTCTCCCTCTCTCCTGTTTTATGCTCTATTACTTGGGTGTGATTCACAAAATAAATCTGAATTTGACATCCAGAAATGTATGATGACCGCGAGTCACGCCACCATAAAAAAAAGGAGCACTAGGAGAAGGAATCCCTTCGAGGTCACACAGTAAACATGGAGTGCCCCAGGAAATTTGTGCATCAACAGATGAAGGAGCTAATGGATCAAATGATAGGCCGCATGTTAAAAGGCCATTTAAGGAGTGGTAGTGGGAAAAAGGGAACCAACCCCCCAGGACGAACCGTCACCTAATGGTCAGAGAGCTCTGTTGGTCGAGGAAAGGGCGGAAGATCCCCAATACTGATGAATTGACAAAGTTTGGGCTCACTGAGGCCACCAACCAGCCAAAGCATGCAATCTTTTGACAGATCTCTACCGTTGAAACCCCAAAAAGTTTAATGTTCTGTCGCTCGACTTCTACAAGTTAGAACTGATCTGACCAACCACATCACATCCTTTGAGTTTACTATTTGCCTGTTCAGGATCACTGATGCTATGAAGTGTTGCCTCTTCTTCACCATGCTGAAAGAGTTGGCCCTTAGGTGGTTTGATGGATTACTCGCCGAGAAAGAGCTCGCAAGCTCTATGGCAGGTTAGACAAGGGAAACATGAGAGCCTGCGCCCGTATATAACTCAATTCCAGATATGCTGGAGGTGTGGGATCTGGAACCCATGGTAGCAAAATGCTGCCTTATCCCAAAGTGTGAGGGGAGAGTAATTTTGATATGCTTAGGTCTACAACAGTTTAAGACCTTGGTCGAGCTGTTGGAGATGGCCAATAGCCACATCACAGCCGAGGAATACATCAACTATCCCACCTATCACAAAGTCGAATCATCTGATCATCACTCAACTCATCGAAAAGAGCCCCACAAAATAACGGGTGGAGACAAAAGGACAACCAATTTCCTCTTATCCATCCCCAACACGAACAAAACTGACCTCCCCATGACAATAGGGCAGCCAACTGGAGTCATCAACATGGCGGTTAGGCAAGGTATGCTAACCAGCAGCCGTCTCGCTCTCATGAACTTCTAGCGAACGACCACAAGGCACCAAGGGCTATGCCCTTAAGAGTATCGATAGCAAACTTAGTGGATGCCATACAAAATAGAGTACTTGAATAAGTCGCCCCCAATGAGGGCTAGAGCTTTTCTCCAAGACCCTATGAAGTATTACGCCTACTACCGAGATTATGGCTACAACAAATAGGAATGCAAACACCTCCGATGCATAGTGAGGAACGAATAAGAGCTGAGAAGCTCAAGGAGTTCATGGCACTTGGAGCGACGATTCAAAGGCACAGGAAGGCCTTGGTGGAAGAAATTATGGATGAACCAGTGCAGGTGAACGCCATCCAAATCAAAGGTCCGTAAAATTTTTGGCGCAAATCGGACGTTATGAGTAATTGCACTGCCAGTCGCCTAGGGGGAAGGCGATAAGCAAGTCTCTTACATAGAAGATTTTCTAGTAGTGGAATCCCCGCCGACCTACAATACGATCTTTAGTCGCCCTCTAAACAACTACAAGGCTGTGGTCTTTACATTACCATTTTACCGTAAAGTTTTTTGGAGACAAAGAAATCATCACAGTCCAAAGGAGTTTGGAGCAGTCCGCGACCTGTAACCTTAGGGCAATCGACAGAGTGATGCAAGAGCCACTCGACTTCTAAACATGCCCGAAGGGGGTCTCGAGACTGTTGAGACCAACCTTGAAGTAACTACAGCTTGTGTGGAGAGTGGTAAAATTTTCCTAATAAGCAAAAAAATTGATGCAGGAATGAAGGACAAGATGGTTCGAACCATTAGGGAGCACTGAGATGTTTTCGCTTAGTTGGCAGCAGAGATGTTGGGATTCCACTCAACGTTGTTTTCCTTTGGTTAAATTTGAACCTGGTCGTCCGACCAATACAACAGAAGATCCGGTCCTTGACAATAACACTAGCAAGGCTGATTCGAGAAGAAGTCCAAAAGCTGAAAGAGGCAGGCCACATCTAGGAGGTCCAGCACCCAACGTGGGTTTTGAATGTAGTGACGGTCTAGAAGGCAAACGACAAATGAAGGATGTGCGTGGAATTCAACAACTTAAACTCTACCCGTCGGTAGGATGGCTACTCACATCTGAAGATCAACACACTAGTGGACTCAGCAGTCGACTAAGCCATGATGAGCTTCTTGGATGTATTTTTGAGCTACCACCACCCGACTGACACCAAGGAACGACTTTATTATCAGTTAGGGTGTGTATTGTTACTGTAATGATCTTTAGGCTAAAAAATATTGGGGTCATGTACCATTATCTCATGTATGTAATATTTTCTAATAAAAAGGTAAAAATTTTGAGGTGTATGTGGACGATATGTTAGTTAAGAGTCGGTCGGCTGAACAGCATATAAACGACTTAAAAGAAACATTCAAACCCCTTAGAAATATAACATACGACTCAATCCACAGAAATGTACCTTTGAGGCCTCAACAAGGAAGTTCCTTAGCTGCCTTCTAAGCTCGAAGCTATAAAGGCTGATCCCAAGAAAGTACAAGTATTGTTAGACATGCCTTCCCTTCAAAACACCAAGTGCAAAAATTGATCGGTCGAATAGTAGGCTCGATTGTTTTATCTCAAAATCAAGGATCAAGTTTGCTGTATTTTTCAAAACCCTCAGGAGTCAAGAACTTTAAATGCACGACCTACTGTGAGCAGGCGTTCGAAAATATGAAAAATTCCTTTGCATCACCATTGCTCTTGCAAAGCCCGAAGTCAAATGAAGAACTCTCGCTGTACTTGAGGGTGAGAGCTGAGGTTGTCAGCCCAGTGCTGGTCTGAGAGGAGTTCGGAAAACAATTTCCTGGTTAGTACACCAGCCGAGTCCTTAGAGGCGCCGAAAGCAATTATTCAATCATAAAAAAAACTAATGTTTGCCATGATTGTTTTAGCTCGCAGTCGTTGACCGTATTTTTAAATGCATTAGATTCGGGTCATCACCAACCATCCCCTCAAGTCTGTGATCAATCGGTCAGAACACTCCGTTTAGCTCTTCAAATGGGCAGTGGAGCTTAGTGAGTTCGATATTAGCTTTGTTTCCAGGTCATCAATTAAAGCTCAAGTTATGTCTGATTTTTACGAACAATGGAAACAGGGTAAAAGAACAGTTGTCGACAATCTGACATGTATCTTGTACGCCATTGGAGCCTCGAGCTAGGCTGGAGCAGGGTTTGGATTCGCGTCAAGCAGTCCGATTAGAGAGCACATTTATTATTCTATCGCGATGACAAATAACCAGACGTAGTACGAAGCTCTTATAGCCACGAGTAGATTATGAAATGAGTGTCAGGTATCTTCTTGTTAACTCGGTCTCATTGTTCGTGGTGAATGAAATAAACAGAACGTTTGAGGCCATAGATGAAATGATACCTAAATACATTAGCAAAGTAAAGACAGAGAACTGACAGTTTTCCAGTTTCAAAATTGAATATGTTGGAATGTAGGAGAATCGGGTGGCTGACCTGTTATCCAGTTGTATCTGCTTGGGGGAGGAAACTGCACTAAAGTTAACCGGACCGACCATCCAAGAACTTGATGCGATGGAAGTATCGAGTGAAGGGAAAATGAGTTGGATGGACCCATACATCCGCTATTTGGAGACTGGGAAAATTGCTAAAGAAGTCATCGATCCATGGATGTCCAAATGCAAGGCTGCATAATATATGATGATCGAAGGAATACTCTTCTGAAAATCAATCACTTCTTTGTACTTGAGATATGTATGGGATAGTGAAACAGAGAATATCTTCTGAGAGATACACTCCTGGGAGTGCCAGAGCCATTACGGGGGAAGAACGTTAGCGCATAGAGTTTAACAACAGGGATAGTTTTGGCCTACATTACTGAAGGATGCAGAAGATTTTTCTTAAAGTTCTCAACAATGCCAAAAGTACCCTCACTACAATATTAGCTGACCCACAAGCTTCAACCAATCACAAGCTCCTAGCCTTTCGCCGTTGGGTACTCCACATCCTCAAGCCATTTCCTTCGTTCAAAGGCCAACATAAGTTTTTCTTGGTCGTCGTTGACTATTTTCAAACGAGATTGGAGCCAAAGCACTCGCTCGAATTACTCCAGAAGTCGTTCAAAATTTTATCTGGACAGATCTCATCTAGCAGTGTGGTCTACCACTTGTTATCATCACTGACAATGGAATGCAATTCACTGACAAAGGGGTAAAAGATTTTTGTTAGAGTTAGGGGATAAGCCTGAAATTTTCCTTGATACATCACCCTCAAACGAATGACCAAGCAAAGGCTGCTAACAAGATAATTCTAAATATGCTGAGATAGAATGTTGAAGGTGCTAAGGGGAACTGGCTCGATGTTCTTCCATCCGTCCTCCGGTCGATCCAAAACGACCCCTTCAATAATGATCTGGAAGACTCCTTACATGTCGCATGGAATGGAAACAATATTGCCAGTCGAGTATAACTATCATAGCCAACGATCGACATAGCCTCAACTTTCGATGAAGAGAATCGGGCCGACTGACAAGAGGAGAATGATGATGGAGTAGTGCTCACGCTTGATCTAGCGAGAAAAAAATCAAACCAATTCAACCCTTCGATAAGAATAGGTCAAAAGGAGAACTGCTCGTTGCTGCAACAAAAACATTTGGGAAAGGACTTTTGCCCAAAGAGATCTTGTGCTAAAGAAAGCAGATTCAACGGTTCACATACATTTGATCAGCAAGTTAGACCAAATGTGGATCGGCGTTCGAAAATAAAAATCAACTCTCGCTCAAGCATCAAAAAACTGTCTATAAACTCAGACCAGTTGATGCTCTGAAGGCGGTTCTCTGCTTAGCAACGATAAGTTCAGTGAAGTGTACTGTGATAATCACCCCAGAGGAAGACCATAGAGATTAGTACGTTTGAGGCAAAAACACTACCGTCCAAACGAGATGGGGTTAGAATAAGACTTGGTTTAAAATAAGTTGAAACCGATTCAAAAGACTTTTCCAAAGAATGAGTAATCAACTGACACACATGCATCACATGAAGTAAAAAGTAAACTGCAAAAAAGATGAAAGCGAAAGAATGGTAAAAAATTGATCGGAAGCCGCATTTCATTTCATTCAACAAGCTAGTTACAACATTTTTTTCCTTTTATAAAATTATACATTCTTTTCCATTGGGTGCAAAAAACAAAAGAACAAAAAAAACCTTCTTATTACAAGAAACAACAATGGTCCAATCATGAGTTGGATGGGCCGTCATCCACCACTCCACCTTGTCTAGACTTACCACTTCTACCCCAGGATGCAGAGGTAGCGGAGAAAAGCTGGGTGAACTCATCTAAATCAGCGTATTTCAGGTCAACCACTCTGTCCCACACAAACTCGTCAATAATTAGTTTCGCGCCGAGCCAGACGTGATTGTCCCTGTTTGTCAATGTTTTCATTAGCCATCTTCATAATTGCAACAATCTTCTCCAACAGAAGTTTGTTTTCCTTTTGAGCCATTGAGAACAAGCTAGTTACAACCTTTTGTTCCTCCTTAGCATTATTTGCCAGAGCCTCTGCCACATTCGACCATTCCTCAGTAGTAGCTGCCTGAGCCTCTGACACATAGGGTTCGAGTCTCTCAAATGCTTTCAGTCGGGCTCTGAGAATCTTATCCTTCTTTTTCACTTTTTGTTCGACCCTCTTGGCATCCAGATAGCTGGTGGTGAAGTGATATGCAGAGGTGAGGCCTAACTGATAACAGTTGATAGAATTACAAAGGCCAATAGGGTTCGAGTCTCTCAACATCACTTCAAAACTCTCAGATGAGAGACCATTCGCGATGGTCGAAGTATACTTGTCAGCGCCTGGGCCGATCGGGTTCTCCCTCTGCATATCAATGAGGGCTAAGTGGGAGTCCTTAATGACAAACTCCTTCGATCGATCTTTCTACTTCAGACGCTAGCGGCCTGAAGCGTCTCTCTGTCTCTTCCTCAGAAGCGGTAGAAGATTAACACCTAACACATCGTTTGGGGCATCTATTTGGAGTCCTTAATGGGCTCTCTTTTGGTTGCTGGATCTTGACCTGACGGATCATCTGAATGCCTCTTACCATCGTCCCTCAAGTAATTGGGTGTCTGGTCGCCCTCATCCTTGCGAGCCTTCAAATGACCTGGTTTCATGAATTCGTGTTTTCGTTCAATCATAATGTGTTCTCTAGTGGAAACTGTTGACTACAGTAGTTTCAAAAATGGAATGAATATAATCCAACCTTGGAAGATTTGCATCTGAACGGGCAGTTGCCTCCGTTTCCTCCCTTTTACTACAAACTTTGGTTGGATCTATTTTTTGCGTGTCTTCTTCTGTGTAAGCTCGGAGAGCCTGTCCAGCTGCTTCTTTTCCTCCTTCGCATCCGAGGCATCCCAGAGCTCTGTTGTCATTTGCTCAGTACTTGTCCTGGTTGAGAACCTTGTTCACAATCACCCCCTTAGTGTACTGCTCCACGGATAGTTATTTCCCCTCGATCGCCGAAGCCAAGGATCGGATCTGGGGATGCACTAATTTTGATTTCTTTTAGACTCCGCCAGTCGGCCGGACCTGGGCCGACCAAACAACAATCAGATACTTCTAGTTCTTTCTTTGGTTCTTCAGGCCAGTCAGATGGAACTTTTGGGTCAAACTGAATGCCACGTAGCCGTCTGTCTTAACTGGAAGGAGAACATGTAGGAGAACAGCTTCTAGGACCACAAAATCTCCATCCGCCGACATTAAATCGCATACGACGATCGAGTTTGGTTTGATTTGGGCGGGGATCACACCGTTATGATTTGGGATAAGATTGAAGCTCTTTGTAAAGCGACAGTTGGAGACCCCCACTGAAACTAGTTCCAATAGAAGACCAGCCCTTTCTCAAATTCGTCGGTCGCCTGACTGTCCGGACCAATGGTATGCAGATGAATCTTGACATCAAAAACACAACCCGCCTTAAAAGAGGCAGCGTCGACCACAAAAAATAGATCGGTCAACTGCACAAAGATTCTTAAACTGCTTTTGTTTGCCATGGAAACAAAGGCTGAAAGATCAAGAGAAGTAATTGACCCAAATCAAGCGGAAAAGGAAACTAATGTATTGAAAATTCTAACGGTTAACCCTTATATATAGGGAAGCCACTAGAAGTTCAAATGTCGTGACTAGGCCACACGTCAACTTTAGGAGACCAAATCGCATCAACACAAAAATTTAGAAAGAATGAAGGCGTAAATTAATTTTTTGTGAAAATTAATAAAAAATTCTTTTTTATTCGGTTAGAAAATATTTAATAAGTGGGTCATTGGCTGCCTTTGCTGAGATATACCCCCGCCAAAATTATTTCTCAAACGACACATACCCTCCAAATCTAAACCTATCTACACTGTCGACTTGGGCTTGGACCTGCAAGATCAAACGTCGGCCAGCTCCACCCGAAGATTTGCTAGCTCCGTCAAATGCTTTAACGTCAGGGCTGCTAGCTCCTCCTGGAGCGTCTCCATCCCTACATATGGCTGCGGTCTGTTGGCTCTTGTTTTGAGGCTCTCTTGAGGGTTGAGATATCGATCGCCTCTTTCCTGTTCGGTGCTGCGGCCAAGGTCTCCTCAACTGCAGAAGCGCGAACTCAGGTGACATGCGGTAGTGGTGAGTCAACACTCAGAACTGCGTTGCCTGGATCAAAGAACAAGAATTGGTAAAAAAGAAAAACTTATAATCACAACAAGTATTCACATACCTAGGGATCAATGTAACTCGGGCCACCAGAACGAGGGACAACTCTCACCAGGCATTAGTTGGACTTTTGCAACCACTCGATCAAGGTCTGGTTCCATAATTGCAGGTCCCTGATCTTGCGGACCGCACTTCTTTTTATCTCTAAGGCCTAGTTCTAGAATTGCATAGCTCTGGTTAGAGGGAAATGAGGCGTCGACCGTTCCTTAGGGAGGTTGGACAGTCCACTAAGTGCTAATTGAAGTAGGCGCAGGAGTCAGCGCACTAGTAGGTTTGCTTCCTTCCTTTTGCTGAAGAAGGGTCAACAAGTTAGAGAATGAAACCTCGTCTCCAGGGTTTTCCACCCCTTCTTCTTGGAAGCGAGTTGCTGAACTCGCCTCCCATCTTCAACTCGAACTCCTTTCGTCTGCCTCTTTGTTATCCATGGTTTCTTTACGCCCTTGGGCTGGCTTCCTTTGCCCGACTTCTTTGTTCCGGTTTTCTCATCCTTAGGACAGCTGCCTCCCTTTGGTTCGCTTTTTTCCTTTCAAGCTCCTCCTCTCGGTGGGCATGTGACGCAAAGTCACCAAAGGCTTTCTCAAGTATTTCTTCCTTAATATGTACTTCCATGGTCTTCTTGCCACTTGTCATGGAAATCCTCATGAAACCCGCCAACAGAACAATGTGCTCTCAAATAGTGAGGATAACAAAAGTGCCAACTGCGCCATATTATAGAGGGTCACAGATATGAAAATCCATTGAGTTCAATAATTAATGTACTGAATTGGAAAATAAACGAATCTGTTTTTTGCATGAAATTCTCTTGTTCTTATCGCAGTACGACTTTCAAGATGCAAGAGAATCAGTGAATTAAATATATATGTCAAAATTACGCCAGTATTAATCTTGAGGGAATTTAACGGACTAGAAGACAAGTACGCTGATAGATGGCCCATCAGAAAGAGTTGGAGCCACGTCAGCAGAAGACCCAAGTATCCGATTGACTAGCTACAACTCCCTCAGATTTGGAGTCGGGACAGACTGAACGAAGGTCGTCCAAATCAAAGATCGAGACGTATCGAACCGAAAAAAAGAAACTCATCCAACTGTCGTCTAGCATCGCCCAATGCCTCGTAGGAGTCACCAAGACCCTTCTGGTAGTTCAAGGTTCTCATCACCGAACATCCATTGAACTCTTTAAATGATTCTCTTGCCAAAGGGGAAGACTACCTGTTAGATTACGGTGATTCACCCTGTGCCTAACATCCTAGTTCATTCTTGTAGCTTGTTTCCAATCCAAGGCTTACCAGTCAATGGTCGGTCCAAGACAACTGATCGACTCAATTTGACCGAATGATGTCCGAATGACCAAAGGACCGTCAGGACGCCCCAACTCACTAGAGTCGGCCTAATGTACTTGGTTGACCCTGGGATTACTGGTCCTCACTGATCGAACAATAGGGTAGTCGAGGCATAAACTTTTATTTTATATATACCCGAAATATCATGTATCGCCCCCTTAAAAGTAGTGACAACCATGCAATTTTTCACTTTATAAGTCTTTGCCTATAGATAAGGAGGTCATTTCTATAGTAAAGGGTTGATAATTCACTTTTAAAGATCACAATTAAAGAGCCAAATTCTTACTGTGCTCTCTCTCTCTATCTCTCTCTCTCTCTCTCTCTTCGTGCTCTCTCTCTCTATCTCTCTCTCTCTCTCTCTTTCATACACACACATTTTCTATTCCCTAGGTGTGATTCACAGAGATTGATCCGCATTCAACATACTAACTCTTAAAAAGTTAAATAGACCTTTTCATGCATAGGTAAGCGGTATAAATCTAAAAATTAAAATTTAAGTGTTAGATATGTAAATAGAGAAGAATTGTGTGACACGTATGTGAATCTTCCTACTTTTTAACTTCAAGCCGACCTTATTCAGGCTGTCAAGCTTTGGTGGAAGAATGTCCCATTTATTGGTCATCCAAAGTACTCAAGTCCATCCTACAGAGATGTTGCTTTGTCGAGGGACAATGAATTGTGCCCTTTGCGCATAAACGGAGCAGGTAGCGGTCACCTCAATCAAAATAGCAATTGTGAAAGCAGAAGCAGGTGGTGTGTTTGGAGAGACGCTGAATGGCCATGGGCGTGATTATTGTGAAATTTTAATAACGCAACTGCCAGTCAATTTATGAAGCAATATTGTTTCAGAATTTTTCTCTTTATCTGATTTAACTCATCCAAATTAAATAAATGTACAAATATGTGGAGTTGATGCAGGATGTATATCTATTTTGAAGCCTGTGTAGCCAAGCAGGTGTGTTGCTCTTTACTATTAATTGCTATAGTTGTCTTTTTGCATTATAATATTTTAACCTATTAAAGAAATATTGTAATGTTTGCCCTTTTGCCTAACATTAATCGAGGGCTGAATTTTTAAATTTGGAAGCAGAACCATGTAAGCTAATTTGATCTAAATGCCATTTAATATTCTCATTTCACATTACTAGATGTATTGAATGGCATATTGTCCATAGGTTCCATTAAAATATTTTTCTGATTGAGAGAAAAAAAGTAGTAAGAGATAGAAAGGGTTTAGAATAGGAACCTTTGGGATTTCTCTTATGTTTTGAGTATAGCAAATTGCCTCGAATCGTGAATTCGAGGACTTTTTATTGCAATCCATTTTTATAAGTTTATATCGGGTTCGAGTTCTGTAGAAAACTTCATATATTGAGTTACATGAATAAGAAACATGTAGCATTGCCTATTTGTTGCTCATTATAAAATTTACAAGGCATTCTTACCTGTAGGGCTGTCAAAACAACTCGTTGTTCGTGAACAGCTCATGTTCGGCTCGTTAAGAAGCTCGTGTTCGGCTCGTTAATTTCGTTCGA